>NC_086335.1:7385110-7692469 GCF_032445375.1 Bacillus rossius redtenbacheri
GGCCTTTTCGTTGATGGTGCTTCCTTTTCGTTGTCGGTGCTTCCAAATGTGCTTCCTTTTCGTTGGCGGTGCGACCTTTTCGTTGTCGGTGCTTCCAAATGTGCTTCCTTTTCGTTGGCGGTGCGGCCTTTTCGTTGTCGGTGCTTCCAAATGTGCTGCCTTTTCGTTGTCGGTGCTGTCTTTGCTTTGTCGGTGCTTCCAAATGTGCTGCCTTTTCGTTGTCGGTGCTGCCTTTTCGTTGTCGGTGCTTCCAAATGTGCTGCCTTTTCGTTGTCGGTGCTGCCTTTTCGTTGTCGGTGCTTCCAAATGTGCTGCCTTTTCGTTGTCGGTGCTTCCAAATGTGCTGCCTTTTCGTTGTCGGTGCTTCCAAATGTGCTGCCTTTTCGTTGTCGGTGCTTCCAAATGTGCTGCCTTTTCGTTGTCGGTGCTTCCAAATGTGCCGCCTTTTCGTTGTTGGTGCTTCCAAATGTGCTGCCTTTTCGTTGTCGGTGCTTCCAAATGTGCTGCCTTTTCGTTGTCGGTGCTTCCAAATGTGCTGCCTTTTCGTTGTCGGTGCTTCCGAATGTGCTGCCTTTTCGTTGTTGGTCCTTCTATTTTTTATGTTGTTTTGACTCTAGTATTATTGTAAATGATTCTTGATTTGACTAGCGTATTATTCCATCCGGTGCATGTATATAAGCGAGTCCTAGACAGCAGGTCGGTCAGTTTGTTACTGTCGTCGACGGTGTAAGGATCACCTAGATTATTTCATCTGGTGCATAAGTCGCGTAATTACCTGTTCTTGAGAACTCGATGGCATCTTTACCGACTTTAACGTCGAACTCGATGGACGTTGTACCATCGTCTACGGGAACCTTGACGTCAGCGACGACAATGGTGGAGCAGATCTCGTTGGCAACGACGACGACGTCAACATTGGAGGAGATTTCAATAGATGTGATCCCACCAGCAGAAGATAGCTTAATAACTACTGAGCTGGATGTGCAGGAAACCACGACGATCGACGATACGACCTCGATGGAGACTTCAATGGATGCTGATTTGACAACTAGCGAACATCGGTGCTGTTACTGCGACAAGATTTTCTCAAACAACAGCAATGCTCGGCGACACGAGAGGAGCGAATGTGTCAAGAACCTATATCGTAAAATGTTTGTTTGTGAGAAATGTCATAAGCAGTTTGCCAGAAAAGATAATATGAAAACGCACATGAAGGCATGTAAAGGTCCTGCTGTGCGGCAGAAAGTAAAGGTTTCGGTGCAACAGCGATGCATCGATTTTCATAAGAGTATGCCTGGAAATGGTACTACTGTTGCAACGTCCATATCTGGATCGGGTCTGAAAGGTTCGTCTACATCAGCACGGTATCCTTGCAGCTACTGTGATACGTCGTTCGCATTTTTCCATGATGCACGAAGTCATGAGCGGAGCAAATGCAAAAAGAATCCTTCTCGTATAAAGTTTCGATGTGATGATTGTCATGAATGGTTTACTCGAATCGATAGTTTGCGACATCATGCGAAAAAATGTAAAGGTGGAGTCTGTGCTCCTACTGCTGAACTACCTGCCGACATTTCGACTCCTCGCTTTAGATTGGAGACACGAAAGTGTACAACCAAAAAAACAGATGCCCAGCAACCGATTGTTATGACGTCTGAACATGGAACTAAACCTAAGACTGTGTTCGGAGCATTACAAGTGAACGAAATGGCTTCTACTTGGCGCAGTCTGCATTTCGTGGAACGTTGAAAGACTACTATTATCTAAATACGTTCGGTGAGTCGAAGGACAGTTGTAATTTTCTTGACGATATCAGACAGAAGATAATCAATCAGCTTACTGATGATGTAGCAACAAACGGACCTTTGAAATATAACTTGTGGTTGGACTGTATATATGGAAAGCCATATCCGTTCGATGACAAAGTGAAGAAGTGTGCATTCAAGACATCGGCTGCAGTAATTTACAGTTCTAACGATGTGAAGCAAACTGTTAAAAACGGTATCCAGAAACTCTGTCAAGAAGAGGTGGACTATGTCTGTAAAGGCTCTGGCTGGACTCTGTCTAGTGTAAGCAGATTGGAGCTAAGAATTAGTCATTTCACACCGCTGCGGAACTAAATGATTATAAGATTGCTGGCTTTCGTAAGTGATCCTGTAGTAGAATAGAAATTATGTAATAAATATTATGTTTGTAAAAGAACTTGCGGTGTTTAATTCCTCGAACCTGTTACTTTTATGTTAAATTGATGTTATATTTAATTTTTTTTGCATCATCCTAGATCGTACCAAGGACCTTAGTCGATCTAATTAATCAGTATATTGATCGGAAATTTATTTAATGATTTCTGAACTTTTTCCCGGATCTCTAGCATTAAAATTACACATTTCCAATATGGTGGTCTTGATGTCTGATAGGATGGTGGTCGTAGAGGATTTAGAGTCTCTTTACGAATGTTGAACATGGTTTATTTAAATTATTTTTTTTTACATAAGATTAAACATTATTGCAACGATCGGGTATCGAACCGAGGACGGGAATCGGTCGAATCAATATGTAAATTAATGAGTGATTTATTTAATGAATTTTGGAACTTTTCCCGAATTTCTAGCTAAATAATTACGGATTTTCAAGATGGCGGCCAAATGACAAGATGGCGGGTGTCACAGTAATAAATGATTACTGCACTCTAGTGGGTAAGAATTAAACTAGCATGGTGTCAGCGCACTCTAGCCGACGATACAATGATGTTGGCTTCCAGCATCGAAGACAAGATGGCGGACATGACGTCATACTACCTGATGGTATATGTGCATTGGTAAAAGTGGTGGGGGTCAGTCTGCCAGCAGCCACCTAGGGGGAAGGATCTGTCGTCATTTTTAATTTTTTTTGCACCCACCGGGTTCGAACCGCGGACTCCGAGCTCCGTGTCGTTAATGTATGCTTTTTAAATATTTTTTATTAAAATTTTATTATTTGAATTTTTTTATAATTTTTAAAAAAAATTCATTAAAATCGGATAGTAAATGAAGATTTTAAAGATGGCGACCGTAACTAAAATTGCAACGGTGGCGACATAATCCAAGATGGCGGTCATGGTATCCTTATTCCTAGAAATGGCTTAACTGAGGCTTGAGTTAAGGATGCTTAAGCCAGTTTTAGGAATTTTCAGCCGCTGGGATTTTTAAGGACTAAAAACGGGAATTTTTCCCTCGAAACGGGAAATTTTTCCCTCGAAAAGAGAAATTTTTAATTTGTGGAATTTTTTGAAATTTTTTGGCGGAACTTTTTTCCACAGAAATGGAAATTTTGGCGATTTTTGAGGAATTTTGGGGCAAATTTTGCCCAATTTTGGCGGATTTTGAGGATCAAATTCAAGGTCAAGGTCAAAGGTCAAGGTCACAACCATCCAAGATGGCCGCCGTGACGTCAGAATCTAAGATGGCGGACCGACAATCTTCAATCCACTACCTGATACCTGCGCTCGGCGCCCCTATTATATACTACTGTCCATTTACATGAATATGTGTCCAGAGGGTAATTTTTTATTGACTATATGTCCAGTGGGTTTCCCTTTTTGACGAATGTGTGTCCTGTGTGTGTCCTTTTCGTTGATTGTGTGTCCAAATATACGTCCGTTTCATTGTGTGTGTGTCCAATGAGTTTTTTGATGAATGTGTGTAAAAAAGTGTCTTTTTTTACATGTATATGTCCAGTAGATTTTTGATTGATTGTGTGTCCAATGTGTGTGTGTTTTTGAAAAAAATGTGTGTTCTGTATGTGTTTATTGTCGAATGTGTGTCCAACTAAGTGTTCTTTTCGTTGATTATGTGACCAAATGTGTTTCATTTTCGTCGAGTGTTGGTCCGGCGGGTGTCATTTTTGTCGAAATTGTGTCCAATGTGTGAGTGTTTTTTTTTTGAAGAATTTGCATCCACTGAGTATCCTTTCCGTTGATTGTGCATCGTCAAGTCTGTACTTAGGACTGATAACATAATGGTCCAGCACCTATTGGTTTTATTGCAAGCATCATAAAGCAATTTGCATGCATTGTCCGTGAAGGATTCGCAGTTCGTATTCGCTTGATCTACACGCCTGACATTGTTTGAGAGGTATTCAGAGTATCGAAGAATTATAGGTCTTGGTTCGGGGTAACTTGGCTCACACGTCTGACATTGAACATAACATTTCTGCAGAGTATCATTAATGTCTCTTCCTGGCTACTGACTGTTTGTGCCTGACCACCAAATAGACATGCTTGGCCAACCTGCTAGATGATGTGTCTGTCCAAACTATCTGACCGATTACGAGCATGGCCACTGAATATACAAGCCTGGCCGCCAACTGGACATGCGTGGCCAAAACTGGGCTGCGCGTGTCTACTGACTGGACGCGCCTGGTAAATGCCCTAAAAACATATGCTAACACATGCAAAGGACTCGTACTCTATATGAAGACTGAAAAATTTAGAAACTTTGCTGGTTTTCGTACTTGTATAATTTACATAATATTTTTTTATTTGTAAATTATTGGTTTTTTTTCTCTAACCTATCACTTTGATGGTAAATTTAAATAAATATTTTTTTTTTACCTGAAATTAAATTTCTGCATCATTCAGGGATCGAACCAAGCAATAAAACAAAACTATTCAATCAGTAAATAAAATATTAATTTTTTTATGGTTTTTAGCATATATCCTGAATACTTAGATAAATAATTACAGAACTTCAAGATGGTCGATAAAATGGCAGGCATGATAACTGTCTACTAATAATGCACAAAAGCATTATACTAATGTGAGAACAGAAAATTCTATCAGACGAAAACAAATTGTCATATCAAAGATGGTCACCATTATGTCATACTGGTTGGCATAGCATCTACCTTGGCATAAGTCGTGGGAGGTCAGTCTGATGGTAGCCTCCGTAGAAGAAGGATTTTATATTTTTCCATCACCGTGGTTGAATCAAGGACTCCACTATGTAATTGCGTTTTTTATTAAAATTTTATTCTGTGGAATTTTTTATAATTCTTAAAATTTCTTCCCCTTTTTCTGATAATAATTGTATATTTTCAAGATGACATATGTGATGTTATAATTTAAAAATGTATAATGTTCTGGAATTATTTTTATTAAAATTGTATAATAATTGTAATTAAGTACTTTTATTTTGATAAATAATATGCATGTTCACACATTCCGGGAACCAAACCGAGAACTGAAATGGAAGTAAGTTATAATTTAACGTAAACAATTTACTGTAAATTTTTCGGAATTTTTTGTTTACAAATCAGTGTCTTTGAAGTTTACGTTCGCGTTAAATTTCATCACCTCTACTGGAGATTTTCAGTAAAACTACCCGTATGCGAGCAATAGTGCCTCTCTCGGAAGCATTTTGACGAATCAGAATTTTTCGAGGGGCAAAAAGTACGTTTTCCCTCAAAAAGGGGACATTTCCCTTGAAATAAGGCAATTGTTTATAATTTTAAGAATTGTTTTAGGAATTTTGAGGATTTCTGAAGACTTTTTACCTCAAGATGGCCGCCACGATGTCACAATACAAGATGGCGATATCATGATATGTTGAAGTTTGATTAAAATTGTATTTCAATACTTTTTCAAATTTAAAACATTTAAAATATTTTTTGGATAATAATTATGAATTTTCCAATTACTAACTTGATGTTGTGATTTTAAAATGGCAGGAAGTTCTAAAATCCAACATGATGGAAATTAAAAAAAATCAATTGGTACTTAGATGTGATTTCATAATTAAAATTGGCGGAATCTAAGATGGAGGAATCCAAGATGGCGTAATCCAAGATGGTAGATGTTATGTATGCAAGATGGAGGCGGGGGTTGAGGTCAAGGTCTAGGTCATCCAAAATGGCTGCCATGACATCACAATCAAATATGGCGGATATCGGGTCCAGCTCGACGTGCTAGCGCCTGTCACCGGACCTCATGTTATATACTACTGGAAATATGTCATAGTTTAACTGTTTTCATTATACATCGAATAATTATGTAGCAAAAAAACAGTTTAAAGTTTCTTTTATAAGAACAAATAGTTAAAAACATTTAAACTTTATTAACATCCGCTGTATCACCAACTAAGAAGTGGCTGACGTCTGTGGATTGTTCACCCCGAAACCTCTCTGACCACTACTCTTCCACTCCCCCTACTTGACTGAAGCCGAAACGTAAGTACGTTAATACACAGATTGATTCACAAAAATATATTTTCGTTTAAAATGTTATTTCTTAATACTTTCTAAGCTAAATATGTAAAATAATATATGTTGTGGAAAAAAATTTTAAATGTTTGATTGACATTGAATATAAATATTTATAAAAAAACTGATAATTCCTAAATGCTCGTAATGATGAGCGTTTCCAACACAGAAAAAGTTTCCACCCCAAAACAATATACAGGATGTCGGTGAAAGACCGCACTTTTTTTTGATCAGATAGAGAATAAATTTCTGAGACAGGAAGTCTTTGCCGATTTGTGATCTGACCCATAGGTAATTAGTAATTAATTAATCTAGTTAACCAATGATGAGCGCGCACATGCTCGCTTACTGCTGCTTGCCCCCTTATACTCTTGGTGCGCCGTGAGAGACAGTAAGCAGTAGTACCTCGCGCTTCTCTCTCTCTCTCTCTCTCTCTCTCTCTCTCTCTCTCTCTCTCCCGGTAACACTCTTCTTCTTTCTCTTAGAGCGCGTTCATCATTGGTTAACTATTTTAATTAATTACTAATTACCTGTGGGTCAGATCAAAAATCGGCAAAGACTTCCTGTCTCAGAAATTTATTCTCTATCTGATCCAAAAAAAAAAAACGCGCGGTATTTCACGGACACCCTATATATGTGATATAAGAATGAGATAAAGGAACGTAAGAGCAGTGAAGCTGTGAAGATGGCGAGGCACTCACCCCCGCCGTGAAGGAAGGCGACTCGCGGGAGCCTCATGAGGTTGCCGAGGCTCGCGGCCATGGACAGCACTGCCAAGGAGGCACTCAGACCCGGCATCCAGCCGCACTGCTCCTGCAACAAACACCCGGCCCTGCAGTAACATCACACCAGCACACCAGCATGGCACAGCAGTAGTGTACAACAGGAGGTCCGGGGACAGGAGTAGGAGTGAGGAGCCTAGGAGCCAATTCCTCCATCTTAGATTGTAACGTCACTGCGGCCATCTTGGTTTCGGCCATCTTGACATCGTGCATCCCACTCCCCGATAGTTGCACTTTATGCAACGGTCGCCATATTGAAATCTAACTCACATCCACCATCTTAGATCTAATATCACAGCCACTATTTTTTTTCGATTCTGACGACACAGCCGCCATCTTTTTATCGTCTGCTGGACGCAACCATCTTGAATGTCGTCACGACCGCCATCTAGTTTTTTTCTGCTCTGCTGGAGACCGCAGTCTTGCTGTTTGTTCCTAGAGAGTGCCAGCATCACTTCGTCTCATGCATGTACCTGCCAATGTAGTTGTGTACCTTATCGACATATTAAATTAAATTTTTATGCAAACTACATTGGAAACTTTGAACCATGACAGCTGAGACCCCCGGGTTGGTAAACACATTCCTTTGACCACACGGCAAAACTGAGAATGAAATAATGTATATAAAAATATTACACACACTTTCAGACTTTATTTTTTTTTTAATTGAAGCAATAAAAACATTTCCTTCTAAAGGGCGTTGCCGCCATATTTTTTTTCAAAAATTACTACCAGAAGCGATAGTTACCACATATCTCCTGCCAGAGATCTGCCGCCATCTTGCTTTCAGTAATCGATACAATGAGCACTAGTCATGTAGTACACAAGCCATCTGCTAAAGTTCGCTGCCGCCATATTGACTTAATTTTAACCCGCTAGAGTGCCAATCACCAGTCTGTCGTGGCATCTAACATCTTGTCTGCCATATTGGCCGACATCTGGGAATTCTGTAGTAATTTAGTTAAAAATAAAGCAAAACAAAATCAAACTAAAAAAATCACTTATTATTTTACTGATTAATTCTATCTATTCCTATCCGCAAGTCAATAATTGCTCGAAGTATAATTTCTGGGGGAAAATAATAATTCATTATATATGATTTAAAACATCCTAAAAGCGGCTTAAATTCATACTCTATTAGCCCCCAACAATCTGCTATCATCTATCTTCGCTATCATTATAAAACTCTGTATTTATTGGCCTATAAATTCGGAAAAAAATTATATACATAACAATTGCCTATTAATGTAATAAGTGACTCGAAGTATTTTTGTCTTTGGTTCGATTCTCGGCCAATGATACGTGTTACTAAAGCTTAAAATAAATTTTGAATTCTGTTTCCCATTGCCTTTTGTGGAGTTTATTAATCATTATCTCAACGACAAAGGACTTTATACAAAATATCTGTCTGAAAAATAAATTTATTGAGGCAATGAATACTTAGGAAGAATAATATTTCGATACTTAGAATACATCCAACCAGGTCATATACAATATTATGCATATAGACAAAGTTTATTCGGACCAAGAGGCCTTATTAGTCGAAACTTGTTATATATTTAAAAAAAATATAACATATTTATGCATTCAAGGCAAAGTCTCCGAACTATCAGACCTACACTAACGATTAAAATCAATTTCAATTAAATAGACCAACGGAACATTTTTTTTACTTACTAAAGGATCAAGTATCCCTGAAAAATGTTATAAAGACAGAAAGGTTTTAAACCAATAAATATTATGAGCTGACTTCATTCTTGACTAAGCACATTTAACGAAACAACACACGTTCAACCAAAGAAAAGGACATGCAATTCACACACTAGACATGCAATGCACACAATAGACACATAATGGCTATGCAGTGAATACACTGGACACATAATAAACACCAAATAAACACACTGGTCATGTAATGAACAAATTGGTCATGCAATGCACACACTGGACATACAATTGACACACAATGAGCACAATGGACATCAAGGCACACCCTATACATGCAATGGACATGCACTGCACACACTGGCCATTCAATTTACATGCATTTGACAAAAAGGACACACACTGGACACACAGTCGAGAAAACTCAGTCTTTGTTAGAAATCAGATATTGTGAAATAAAACAATCAGTTTCAAAATCCAAAATATAATTTATTTTTCAATTTTATACATGTGCAGGTAAAACAAGTCATTATGTTATGTAACCAGCTTCCCCCAGTTCTTTGAGTATGAAAGCTACTTCGTTGATGTGCGATTAGTTTCCTCCACTAATCGATGCCAGTAGCAGTCTCAGACGATTGACCAGTATGTTCGGATCTTCCCATAACGAATAATTAATATCTTCTGCTTCCATCACTTTCCTGGAATGATTTTTGTTAAAAAATTTTAAGATCTCTGAAGTCTATTGTTTTAATACCCTCCAAATAATTACCATCGGCCCAGTGATCATAGTAAACTTGATCAGAATAATCTATTTTATCATGTCACTTCCATCATTTTCGTTTAAAGCTTCATCACAGTCTTCGATCTTGCCAGCTTTAGGTGCTTCATCGCAATTTTTGGTCATGTCATCAGCTTCAAAGTCACTGTCAGCAGGGTACAAAATTCAGCGCCTAATCTTGATTACTGTAAGTATTCGAATCCCTGACGTGTAAGCTTTTCCATCATCTTCAAATTCCTTTATAAGAGTTCATAATTTTTAAAAATACAAGAGAATCTAACAGAATTCGGCTTGAACGTATTCTCACTTGTCACAGTACTGATTCTTCAAGTGTTTTCAGTCTACCTTATACCATCAGTATCCTTTAATTTAAGTTCTTTGTCGAAATCAAGAAACTATGAACTTTCGTGACAAGGAAGATTATTTATATCATGTGGCACTCTTTTCTTTAGCTTCATTATTGTACTGTAACTTGTAAGTAAGATTAGATTTACAACTTCTGCCGTGTCCTTTTAAGCTATTAATTTATGTAAACAAACTGCTACACTGATCATGGCTTAACATTTTGCACAGTGTGTTTTCAACACACTCATTCTTATGGCGACGTCTAGCATTCTTTCTCAGGACAAATTCCTTACTGCAATAATTACACCTGAGTCCTTTCTATACAGCTGCAGGCAACGAACCAGGACCCTTTTTAGCTTCTGCGACTAATACCAGATCCAAAATGAGTGTTTTAAATTGGAACAATTTCTTAAATAGAGTTTTTAATATCTTGTCAGCGAGTGTTAATTTATATCATACAAGGAACTCGTCGCGAGAAATTCATATTTATGCCAACAGATTTCACCACATGCTTTGTTAAAGTATTTTTTTATGTGTAATGGGGGATGCTTGCTCACTATTGAAATAAAAGGAGGGCTTTGCTAGATCTCAAGGGGAAGGGAAATCGTCTTTCAAGGTAGTGTTATCAGCTGTTTCAATGAATTGTAATCGACTCCGAAATGAATACTTTATTTGATGTGTTGTACAGCTTGTCGCTGTTTCATGTGGAATGCAGAATGCTTACAATCGCAAGAGAAGAAGGGATATGCTAGACATAAAGGAGAAGGAAGTTCTCTTTGCATAATAGCATAATCAGCTGCCTCAAGCATGCGCCCCCCCCCCCCAAAGGGTGGGGCTGGGTGGACCCCTGGGTCCAGGGCCCGGGTCCAGCCTAATTTTATTTTTCTGTAACTATTTTCATTTGTATCTCAGTGTGTGAAACAACTATACTTACTCGCTGTGGTTGTTTTAAAGTAAAATAATTTTATGAATATATCTTGGTTTGTACTTATAAAATAGTAACCATAATTATATCCTTTATTTTCGTGTTAAATAACATTCTAAAAACAGCGTAGGTAAGAAATAGCCATGCAATTATAATGTCGCGCGTAACTGTAAAATTGGACGGGGGGGGGGGGTGTCTCTGATCCTGGGTCCAGGGCCCGTAATCGAATGTGGGGGCCATGGCCACAAGGTATAGTAAATAATTCAATACTGTATCCTATTGTATTTGAATTTCAAATGATAAAAAATATTTAGAGCGCTAATTTTGTAACAGGAATCCTTCAAATTAAGGAAACACTGAATATATTTTCATGTCTCATCTCGGAAAAAAAAAACCTTACACCTGTTTTTTTCTTTTCAGAAATAACCTGAAGCACACAGGGAGCAACATCAGTATTCTTGCCAGAAACTACCAGGCCCACATGGATTACAGCAACAGCAGGCTTGTCTGGTTAAATCAGGAGCAACGGAGAAATCCAACAAAGGTCTTGTAAATCCAGTTCAGTGAATACTTTAAACGAATGCTTGCATATTTATTATAATAATATGCCTGGAGAAGCAATATAAATTATATGAATATGGATATTTGTAACATATATATGATAAGCACATAATAAATTATAAAAGACATACTTACTGTATAAAAATCGTCTCTACTTAACATTCTTTGAAAAGGATTTTCAAGACTTCAGTTGTTTTTCTTCATGTGCTCCTGAAAAAAATATCCCAAGAATGCCGCTGATGCTCTCTGTGTTAGTAGTATGTATTGGCCAGCACTGACCCTGGAGTCGGGGTGAGGAGAGGGAGTGTATGTCCACCATCTTGTATTTAAACATCACGGTGGCCATCTTGGATTACCATAGCCATCTTGGATTACATCACCTTGGATTCCACCATTTTGCTTTCTACCATCTTGGTTTCTAGAAATTTCCCCCATTTTTAAATATGGCATCTTCATTGGAATATTCATTATGATTGCCATCTAGAAAATCACTAATTATTGGCCTAGAAAATTGGGGCAATTTGTAAAATATTAAAAAATTATTTAAATTTTAATAAAAACATTTCGCCATTTTTCTGCCATTTTGACTTATGACATAACCATAACACATTTTTATGGCCACAATATTAAAAAAAACCATATTATTCGTAATTTTTTAGCTATATCACATTTTTAAAAATAATAATTGTTTTAATCTATTTCCGTCCTTGGTTTGATACCTGGACGATGCAAAAAAAGATAATTTAATTAAAGTTACAAAAAATGAACAGGGAACTTAATAGCTATTCCCACAAAAATTATTTAAAAACTACAAAAAACTTCTAGAGTTAACTTATGTCCATTTTCATGATAACGATCCAGAAAGTGGCATATAGAAAGACGAATATCATGAAAAATCGACATTCTCACCAATCTCTTCAGTGAACTAGCAGTACATGGTAAAGGTTTAAAACAACTAGAAAGTGGTTATAACTTTGACTATGTGTATTGGGACGTCCCAAACGAATTGGTCGACAGGTTAAAACTTCTAAATGCTTTGCTTAGTGTAATAAACTATTAGCACATCAAGGAATCAGTCTCCATACTCGAAGAACTGAGGGAAGCTGGCTACATGCAATGAGTCAAACTAACGATGCATGTGAACTTCACGCTCCTTAAAGGCTAAAATACCTTCGGCGCAAAGTCGTAGTGCATGGACTTCATGATTTATTCCAGGCAAACCTTGTTAAGATGATACCATATTCCCGATTGAATAAAGGTTTCAAGTACATGTTGATGATCATCGATGTGTATAGCATGTTCGCTTGGGACACAACTGTGTAATCTAAGAATGAAATTAACATAACCAGGCAATTTGAGACATTGTGCATGATGGACATGTACCGTCGCACCTGCGAACGAATTTTGGCAAATAATTCTACAACGCAACTTTCAAGGCTTTGATCAAGAAGTTTGACATCAAACTGACGTCCCTCGGCTTCAGGTCCCCGTTTTCCCGTTGAAATAAATGTCCTGTTATGCCCGTACTGCCCTCGTCGGAGAGGTGTGGGTCCAGGCCAACGTGGCCGGGACCGGGAAAGGCGGGACCTGGAGGGAGAGTGAAGTGATTGCGAGGAATGTTGGTAGGTTGTCGCAAGCAGAACACGGCATTAACGAATTTCACGAGCCGTCTTTTATTAACGCTTATAAAGTCCTGCCGCAGCCTGGCGGAACCGTCGCGGAACAAGTGCCCTACCACGGCGACACGGACTCCCTGATGACGGGGCGGTTCTCAAATACGTTTCGGCGCGAATCGTAAAGTTTATTAATGCTAGGCTGACCCAGTGAGAAAGGGCCCGAAGACGGAACGCTGTACATACGCGGCCCGTTACGTAATGTTCCGTGGACGGCGAGAAGTTCAGAGACTCGTAGCACCACGTTCGCGTTGTAGAAACTGCCCGCTAGACACGTCTCCCGATGACTCGTAAGTTAACAATGCTAAGCTGATTCGCGGTGGCAGCTCAGCTGCCGTGACCGACTGCGGACTGAGCGAACGTTCAATCCCGAGCGCAACGTGCGCGGCTCGCGGAGCAACGAACACGTCTGTCTCCGCTCGAGACCAGGACGCGACTGCCTCTCCCCGCTCGCCCGCGGGCCGGCGCCCGCGGGTGGCGGGGAGGGAGGGGAAAATCGGCCGGCGTGGGAGAGAGCTCCGTCCCGCGGCGCGCCAGGCTGCAATTACATACTACGGCGAAACACTTCAGAAAAAGTTATTGAATTATTTACAAAGACATACACGAGACATTAATTACACAGCGAACTTGCACAATGAATAATAAATAAAATAAGTTAATTACACACATTCAAATCCCTTAATCGTTTACAAATATATACACACTGAAATAAAAGATAAAGTCACATAGAAAAAACACTCGTTGGCATGCTAGGGCGCACGCGGGTGCGTCCCTGGCCGTCGCACACACTGGGGTTCACTGGGGGGGAAAACAGGCCCCCTCAGGCCCGCGTCGGTGGCCAGGTACGGCCTCTGTATCTGGGAGGGTACGACGACTGTCGAACACTGCTCAAAATTTAGTAATGTCAAAGCCTCCATTGTCGAAAGGTTTAACAGAACCTTGCACACCAAGATGACGCGACAGTTCAAAGCTAAGGGAAATAAGTGTTTGGACATCTTGCCGAAACTAATACTCGAATACAGTTCCACGGTGCCTTCTATCAAGAAAATGAAGCCAAAAGATGTGAAGGAAGATCACTTTCTTCGAAAAGTGTTCTCCAAAGAGAAGAAGAAAGATCCACGAAAGCCTAAAGCTAACGTCGGTGACATTTTGCGGATCTCCAAACAGAAAGGCGTCTTCGAGAAAGGTTTCACAGCAAATTGGAGTCCCGAACATTTCCTTGTGACTCACGTTTACGAATCGGAGTCTAGTACCTACTACCTTGAAGATTTGGACTACAATCCTATTCGTGGTGGCTTCTATGCCGAAAAGATTCAGTCTACGATGTATCCCGATACGTACTTGGTGGGAAAGATTCTCGAACGAAAAGATGGACGATCTTACACGTGGTGGGACTTCCAACCTCGCTTTAATTCGTGGGGAGCAGATATATAAATATAAAAACGCAAGTAATTTGTTTTTGTTCTTGTAGTACAGTAGAAATTAAGTAATAATTTTTTATTTGTATATTTGTTTTATTGTATTTTTTGGTAATGTTTATTATATTATCTTTTTTGCATAATTCAGGCATCAAACCAAGTATGTAATCGATTCAATTAATCATTATTTTAATAAGTGATTTTTAATGATTATTGAAATATTTGCCGATTTTCTAGCAAAAAAAAATTACGAATCACCAAAAAGGCCGCCAAGATAGCCGCCAAGATGGTGGATTTCAAGGTAATAAATATTTTCTGCATTCTAGCAGGAAAAAATTAAACTAATATAGCGGAAGCATCCTCTAGCAGACGGAAAAAATACATCGGATTCAAGATGACGGCCTCTAGCAGACGAAAAAAAACAATATGGCCACCATAACATCATACTGGTTGATGTAACATATGCATTGGAATAAGTGATGAAATATTAATCTGCCGGTGGTTTCTGTGGAGGAAGGATCAATGCACTTTTTAATCGCAGACCCGGTCATGTTCGAACCGAGAACACCATATTTGTAAGTAATTTTTTATTAAAATTTTATTAATAGATAACATTTTGTATTAATTTTAATTATTTTCCATTTTTTTCTGGTCAAGAATTTCGGATTTTCAAGTTGGTGGCAATTAAAAAAGTGCTACAGATGTCACAAATCAAAATAATGGAATATTTTATATTAAAATTTAATTTTTTTTTTCAAATTCCTAGCTAAATAATAACGGATATTCAATATGGCAAACGTGGCGAAAATTACAATGATGATGTCTAATTCAAAATGGTGGAAAGTTCTAGAAACTAAGATGGCAGAAAATAAAATGGTGCATGTATTATATTTCAAAAAGGCAGAATACAAGAGGGTTGAATCCAAGATGATGGAATACAATATGGCCACCGGGGTCAGTGTCAAGAGAAAGGTCATCCAATATGGCCGCCGTGACATCAAAATCCAAGATGGCTGACACTGTTCCACACTCCGACTCCAAGGCCAGTACCAGCCAATACATACTACTCGTGTGCTTCAGGTTTTTTCTCTGAAAAAATCGCTGTATGCATTTTTTTTCCTAAATAGGGCATGCAATTGTATTCATAGTTTCCTTTATTTGACGAATTCCTGTTACCAATTCAGCATTTGCAATATTTTTTTCCATTTAAAATTCATTAGAAAAAGGATAAATTACTGAGTCGATTACTATTCCTTGAAACAGCTAAGAAATGCTATCATACAAGACGTACTTCCTTGATGTCTAGGGAAGACCACTTTCTCTTGCGATCCTGAATGAGCATCCTGCAATCTGTATCACAAGTGAAAGAGCGCGACTGACTGTACAACACATAGAGTAAATGATTCATTACTGAGTACATTGCAATGCCTTGAAACAGCTGAGAAACACTACTATTGAAGACTATTTCCCTTCCCCTTGAGGTCAAGCGAAGCCCTCCTCTTTCGATCGTAAATGAGGATCCCCTATTCACTTTAGCAAAAAAATTATGTTTACCTGTATAAAGGCAATATTTACACTTTATAGAAAGTAAATATTTAATTTCCTTTAATATTTATTTTATTTAATTATATTTTATTCCGTATGTTTATATTTGTAATCTATGATTAATTCAGACTTTAAATTTCTTTGGTTATCGTTTTGTCTATGTATTACTCTATGTTATTTTTTATTTTAAATATTGTCAAGGCTAGCATAGCAGTATTTTCTGAAACTACTATTAATTTAAAGATGAACACGTCAGTAATGGTTAGTAATTTTACTAGTTTTTGTTTTAACAAAAAACTAAAGAAAATCGTTTACTAGTGACGGGGAAAATATTCTTTTAGAACGAATTGAGACTTGATTAAGACAACAGCTGGAACGCAACGATTTTGACATTGATTTATAATCGAATTTTATAGAATATTGGAAATGGTTATTAATGCTAATATTAATTGAGTTTTTGAATAAAATAATAATTTTAATCGACGAAGATAATACTCAGACATCAAGATTTTAAATAATTACTTAAGAAGAGAAGTCGACAAAAATCCATGTTCAAGAGATCGCCAAATGACTTTAATTTGCTTTGAAACTACAGAGATTAAATGCCGTTGATAATTCCGAAGAAAGAAGAATCCTGTTGAAGATTGAAAAGTCGCAGTTCGAGCCCGGTAAGGATGAACGTCGCGCAGTCCAGCCCAGTCGCCGCCCATAATCTGAAGGATGGAGTCGTGACATCGCGTATTCCTGCCGCACGCTAGATGACGGAGGAGCAACACCAATATCGCAGTCCTGGATGAGTCGAACCAAGGAGTCTCCGAGAACCTACACGTCTCGTGGGTATCCTGCAGCAAGGTTTGGTCCCTTACCCCATCACCCGAAGACTCGCTGAATATAGAAGTACCCTAACTAATGACAATTTAAACAAGACGAACATTTTTCACAGAACTAGAATCTGTTATATTATATTGAATATTCTTTGTAAAGGAAACCGAATAACTTGTTCATCTTTAGATTTACAAATCAAATTCCGGAATCTCGATCCCGAACTAGATAGTATTAGCTAGTATAGATGGAATTTGATATTGGAAGAACGTATTGCTATTTTGGTTGACTGGTACTGCAAGTTTCGTACCCAGTAGTCCAAGCTCTACCGGACTGAAGTTAGTAAAATAATTAACATTTGATTGTAAAGATAATTCACTCAAGTGAAAGAATTGTCAGATGCTTTGAAGTTGAGAGTAATATCAAATTCCATCTGTAGCTTAAAATAAATTATTTTAAGTTAAGTTCATTTATATAAAGTGTGATTTTGTGCATGTCAAAGTGCATTGTCACCGTCGTCACAAACATTACACACAAATATAAACCGTACAGTTGAATTTGTTTACACTTTATTCCAAGGTCTAGTCACGATATTAGTATTTAAAATACTTTTGACACAGTTTACCTTGACTTTCAGACACAAGCTTCTAGATACAATTCTTAAAACTGAGAGAGGTAGGCTAGAGAAACCGAAATTATTAAATACATTAAATAATTTCAATATTTGCACTAGCTGACTCCACACCTGAATACATCACATGGTGATACCTGTTGGCATGAATAGTAACTACTTGCGACCAGTTTCTTGTATGAGATAAATTAACTCTCGTTGACAAAATATTGAAAATTCTATTTAAGTAATTATTACAATTTAAAACTCTCAGTTTGCATCTGGTATTCGTCGAAGAAGCTAACCCGGATCCTGTTTCGAAAGTACTCGGATGAAATTTCTGCAGCAAGGAATTTGTCCAGAGAAAGAATGCTAGATGTCACGATAATAATGAGTGTATAAAAACCCACTAAAAGAAAATGATAAGTTGTGATCGAGGTACTGGTTGTTTACGCTAATTTATAGCTTAGAAAGACATGGCAGAACTTGTAAAATTGAGCCCACTTACAATATGCAAGAATACAATGGAGCTAAAGAAAAGTGTGCTGCATGATTCAAATTAATATAACGAGGTGACAACATTAAAAATGTAAGGGGGGGGGAGGTTGTTTAGAATCAAATAATAAAAATACAAGATGAACCCCAAATGTAACTCGGGTGGGGAGTTTGGAATCTCACAAGAGCAGAATGAATCTTTCTTTGGGAGTAAAACGACGTAACAAAAAAAAAAACAGGATTACATTATTATTATTATTACTATTGTATATCTGCGAGAGAATTTACGACATTTAGGCTTATGTTAGGGATCTTTGAGTTTTCCTTCCTCTACAGGAAGTTACAGGGTATGACTACTTACTACTCGTAAAGGTTTAAATAAAAGAATTAATCTAGATAACTTAAAAATTAATACTACAAAGAATGGGTGCGTGTAATTAGGTACGCGCGTGAGAAGTTATACTTCTTTGGCATCTTAAAAAAAAATTGGTTGTCTGTAAAGTCGGTTTACGGACGATAGTTTAACGTGACGTCATAAAAAACATTAATGAAATGATTGATCCAGAATAAAAGGAAATATCATATTCGGCCTGAGACTGAGCCGTAATAGGTTTTTGCAACCAAACTATTTAGGTATTAAAAATATTATATTCTTTGAAGAAGATTTTGTTTTAAATTTTTCTATCTTTTGTATGATAAAATCTACCTCTGAATACTATTATGAATAAAATTGAATCAATTTTATTGAATTATCACTATTTTGTATGGATACAAATGAGGAGTGAAATGAAATGTACAATTTAATTAATAAATTTACTTTTATTTGCATTCATTAATTCAAATATATTTATTACTTTTGATATGTTGCGTGCGCCGGTCGGTTTCACGACTGTAATTGAATTTAATAAACTACAGTTATTTTAAAGTTAAAATGGTTTGTTTTCTGTTTATTATCGCTACCCATTCATTATATGCTTTTCTATAAGATTTTGATGTAACGTGTTGGATTAATTTCTGCAATCTCACATTGCATTCTTAAGGGGGTGGAGACTCAGGCTTCGAGGAAGCGAGTGTAGACAGCTTGTTTCTGGCAGCTGTGTGATTGGCCCTCTTGGTAGCGTGCGTGTGGGTAATATTTGTCGGCCTTGACCGGGCAAGTGTGTCAAGGTCCTCAAACCAGGCACAGAGAGATACCTTTCTAAATGGTATCATATAAACACATCATTAAATGAGATGCTTTCTGAACACAATCTTTTCTTGCACGATGTAAGCGGATTTGGTGGTACTACTCCCGCCTTTTTAAACCAAGGGAAGGCGGAAACCTTGAAAACTTAGGACAAAAACCCCGACCTCAGCCTTTCGTTGCTATCTTTAAAAAAATAATACAAATTCATTGAGGTCGAGATCATCTTCACATCTGGCAAATAATTTACATCTACCTTGTACGGTGGAGACAAGCAAGTGCCTCTAGATGAGCTGCAGTACGAATGCTCTAAGTCTGCAGTTCAAATGTGGCCGCTCTCCGCAACCAGAGCTGCAGCAGACCAACATCTGCACGTTCACGAGCAAGTCTGGCTCCGTATGGGCCGGCCAGCTTCAAGGGTGGAGCCGCACTGGCAGCGGTCTGCAGCACATCTCTTCCAACCAGCCCCCTGCACCCGGCCAGCTGCTGCACCCGGCTGCATGCAAGCGCAGGTGCAAGAAGGCTGGGCTTTACTGCTCCGACATGTGTGAGCCGTGTGCATCGGTACACTCGCCAAGGTGAACTACATCAGCCACTTGTTCAAAGTAAACTTGATCAACTGCAATGCACCTGCGATCAACTCAACCATGTCACACTCTTACGGAATTTCTTCCTAACAGATGTTCCAGAGGTAGAGCCGCAGCCAGGAAAAACAACGCGATTTCCAAACTACTCACGATATCCGAGTGGGGTCTGTTTACGAAAAGCCATTAAGAATTCGCTGAGGGCCGTATTTTTAGAAGAGTTAAAATGGCTAAAACGCATGTTTTCAGAGTAATTTTTAGGCGTAAAACAACCAGTACGGATTCTTGGAAGCACTTAAGGGACTTGCATTACACTTTTATCTTAATTTCTCTGCCATATTATGTTACGGTCACCGCTCATATGCACGACGAGAAGACTGCGCGCCAGTTCAGAGGAGACACCGCGCTGGAAGCACCAGCGGGCGACGCGCTTATCATCAGGCCTCACTCACACACACACACACCTGACGAGGCGGGCGCCTTAACCAATGTTTCTGATTGTAACATCTTAGTTCTCGGTATATGGCAAATGGTAGGAGTGATTACATTAATGGAACGGAAGTCGCATTGAACGGAAATGTGTAACCCACGGAGCTGCCACCTGTGGTGTATTGCGCGAACCAAAGTTCACAAAGACAAATAGAAATTTTAAATTATAAACTGTTTGATTAATTCTAGCAACATGAACAGTATTCTAATACAATTCCTTGTCGTAAATCAGGTCGACACTCGGGTTTAAGTATTTAATCAAGTCTTTTTCGCTTTCGTCGGAGCCATTCCATTATCTAACATAACTTTGGTCTGCTAATCAAGTCATTTAATAGTCGACGTAGCTGCTCCGACAGTGAATCCTAGCGGCGAGTGTGGAAACTACGTGTGATTCGCGTTCATAAATGTGGTCGAAAACACAATTTGCATATATATTTATCACGCTCGGCACTATTTTAAATAATTTTAAATTAAATATCTTGCCCAATTTTCATGTTACAAGTATATTTGATCGTTACCGAGGTTAGATGTTACACATCTCTGGTGATTAATAAATACTCTGTTACATTTATGTATATAATTATGTAAATATTCATTAATGTTTTTACTATAATTTTAATCTTACATATGAAACAAAAATATAGTGAATTTGGTAAAAAAAAAAACGCGAAGTTAATAAGTCATGGAAAGGGTTTATATAAAATCTTCCCAAATACAATTTTCTAATATTTTTTAAATTTCTTGCAAATTGGAATCCCTGTTGTTACCGGACGATTGTTTTCTCCGGTAAATTTTTCCTCTTTACGCCTAAACATTCGAAGGGAAACCACCCGCAACGCACCAAAAAAATTGGTTGTCTGTAAAGTCGGTTTACGGACGATAGTTTAACGTGGAAACGTCATAACAAAACATTGATGAAATGATTGCATACTTTTATGAATAAAATTTAATCATTTTTATTGAATTATCACCATTTTGTATGGATACAAAAAAAGGAGTGAAATGAAATCTACAATTTAATTGATAAATTTACTTTTATTTGCACTCATTAATTCAATTGTTTATTACTTTAACGAAGAGATTATTTAAACTATAACTTTTATACATGTTTGCAATTTAACTTCTTCCAATCTGTGTTATTCTGTTAAGGATAGGACGATGATAGGAAAAGTAGGAAACGAATGGGAGTGTTTCAAGTTTGATGTGCCTCGAAAAAGTCAAATTGATGGTTGTTCCAATCGAGTGGAAGAGAGAGATATGCGGCGCAATCGTACAATGAGCGTAACGGGACACAGCGTAACGGGACAGTGTGCGTTATGCGACACTTTTTCGTGCGTACAGCCGGCGTTCATCGATTTATTAGACGTCACGTCAAAAAAAGCAAGTGTTGCCTGCGACGCACCCACACTGCCCGCACAGTGCTAATAGCGCGCCATCAGACAGCCCCGGGCTCTTGACCGCTGCGGGCCGGAAGTCTGGTCCACGGGTCGCCACGCCTCGGAGCACAAGGTCGGAGAAGGAAGGGGTATATGTATACAGGATGCCCGTGGAAGACCGCAATTTTTTTTATCAGATAGAGAATTAATTTCTGAGACAGGAAGTCTTTGCCGATTTGTGATCTGACCCAAAGTTAATTAGTAATTAATTAAAATAGTTAACCAATGATGAGCGCGCTCTAAGAGAAAGAAGAAGAGTGTTACCGGGAGAGAGAGAGAGAGAGAGAGAAGCGCGAGGTACTACTGCTTACTAGAGACCGGAAAAGTTCGCGTATTCCTTTCGATACAGGCTCGAATCCAAACTCGTTCAGCTTAATGCTGCGTCAGTGATTGGACCGCAATTTACCTGAAGGACTCTGAGCCAATGGCAAACACTCAACAAAATAAGTATCGAATCATAAGAATCGCAGTAAACAGGTGTCCCGAGTCGGTAGCCAATGACCAGGTGATAGTTTCCCGAGTACATAGAGAATCGTGGAGTCTATCTTAGTGGTCATTGATACCGCGAAATTTTCCAGTCCCTACTGCTTACTGTCTCTCACGGCGCACCAAGAGTATAAGGGGGCAAGCAGCAGTAAGCGAGCATGTGCGCGCTCATCATTGGTTAACTAGTTTAATTAATAACTAATTACCTATGGGTCAGATCAAAAATCGGCAAAGACTTCCGGTCTCTATCTGGTCCAAAAGTACGTGCGGTCTTCCACGGACACCCTGTATATGCATATATAGAGAGAGAGAGCCCCTCAGCTCAGCCGAAAGAGAAAGAGCCACCGACCACTCCGTGCCGTCACAGCTCGCTGACGTCACGCACCGCTACGCCACTCTGCCGCTGGTAGGCCTTCCAAGGTTTCCACTCAGAATCCGGACTTGCTGAAGGTGGCGAGTGTGAATCGCTACACGAGTGAAGGAGAGTGGCTCAGCGAGTGTGAACTCGGGGGACGAGTGAACGGGTTACTCGCTCGACGAGTTGGAGTCACGAGTGCGGTGATGCCTGCCTGGGAGCGGGAACGAGTGACGTATGTCGTAGCTGCGGGGGTGCTGTCATAACTTAGAATTTTCTAAGTTATGACAGTTCTAAGTTATGACTTTCTACGTTATGATGTTTCTAAGTTGTGTGGTTCTGCGTTGTGTTTCTAAGTTAGGCTTTTCTGTGTTATGACAGTTCTAAGTTGTGTGTTTCTAAGTTGTGATAGTTCTAAGTTGTGACTTTCTACGTTATGACGTTTCTAAGTTGTGTGGTTCTGCGTTGTGTGTTTCTAAGTTGTGTGTTTCTAAGTTATGATCTTTCTAAGTTATGTTAGCTGCAAGGCTGTTGAAGGAACAAGGCTCTAGATCCCAGTACGTCAACACCCAGATCTTTATTCAATAATGTTTCAGAAAATTACCAAAAATAATTTTATATTCAACTGACGAAAACCTAACTCTAAAACATTAAGATTAACATTTCAAATTTACTTATATACCAACTATTTTTGTTATTACTATCAACAGAACATTACAGAAACTTATAATTTAATTAACTGCCAATTTTTTTGACGTAATAACGTCTTATAAATCGATGAACGCCAGCTGCACGCACGAAAAATTGCCACGTTCCACCTGAGCCGAGCGTGCAAGAACCGGCCAACCACCGTGCGAGAAAATCTTCTATAATATCAAACAGGTTAAGGCGGGCTTTTCAACTAATTGTTCGTGATTATATTTAAACAAATTATTTAAATTAAATTTGCAAAAACTGTAAAAAATTTTGAAAATTAAAAAGTATGCAATTTTTCATCAATGTTTTCTTATGACATTATCACGTAAAATTATAGTCCGTAAACCGACTTTACAGACAACCCCTTTTTTTAGTTACCAATCAAAATTTGTGGACGTGTTAAGTTTTCCAAAGTTAATGTAAGTTCATAAAATAATACAAATAAACATATATTTACGTGGCAGTATAAAATACATTTCGTGGTTTAAGGAAACGTAAACATCAATACTTATATCTGTATTCTACTTTCGTAAACACACAATGAAGCATTTTCTAATTTCATATCACAAAACTGCCATTAAAACCCGTGCTAGACTAGCGCCGACATGGTCTGCATTGTCTCCCACGTGATGAAACAAATGCCCGCGCATCGCCCAGTCCCTTCCACTCGTCAGAGCCGCGAGTTCAGTCACGGAACATCGTCGTTATGCAGTCGACGAGGCGAGTAAGGCTTTTGTTGAATTCGCAAGTTCAGGCGGTACACTTGCTCAAGTTTCCTGTTAGCTAAAGCAACGTTAGGAAGTGGACTCGCTTAGCAGTCATTCATTTTTAATTCAAGCATAAACCACTATTCTTCTTGATAAATGCATTTCAAATGATATTTTAATGAGTTTTCTCTGGAGTATCGTAATTTGAAATGGTTGCATTTATGATGTAATTTTGTATAGCACTTTACGAATGAGTACTGCAAGGTATTTAATATTTTATTCCAAGTTAATCTTGAATATTGTTATAAATGAGCATGTATAACAGTATTAATTTGTTCCAACTTTAAATGTTTTGGATATATTGTTTCATCTTGAATCTTAATTACGTTATCTGGTAAATTTTAAAGTTTAGTAATTTTTTCCAATGATGAAATGCAGTTTGTGCGAACGACAAATAAACTTTGTGTAATAATTTAAGATACGCTATATGGTCTTGTTGCAAATTAAGTTCCCATTACAAAGTGTTTTAAATTGTACAATAAAACTATCGTTAGCCTTAGTACACCTCGCTCTATGTTTACGACCTTGTAGAGTTTCCTATTCAGGAATAAGAAAAGAGGGCTGAAAAATTCGGATATTTAAGTAATACTAAGCATAACTAAAAATAAACGAAATCTCATGAAAATATATTAGTAGTATAGGAATGACGGACCGAGGACAGGCTTCAGGCTGTGGTGCCTGTGGTGCCGACCGCCATCTTGGATTGTGACGTCACGGCGGCCATCTTGAATGGTTGTGACCTTGACCTTTGACCTTGACCTTGAATTTGATCCTCAAAACGGGTCAAAATTTGAAAATTGGGCAAAAATTGCCCAAAATTCCTCAAAATTTCCATTTCTGTGAAAAAAAATTCCGCCAAATTTTTTTAAAAAATTCCACAAATTAAAAATTTCTCTTTTCGAGGGAAAAATTCCCGTTTCGAGGGGAAATTTCCCGTTTTTAGTCCTTAAAAATCCCGGCGGCTAGAAATGTCCATATGTAGGCTTAAGCATCCATGTCGACAGCCTCCGATAAGCCTCACGTCATCATGGAATATGTCATCTTGGATAATGACGTCACCGTTGCAATTTCCGTTACGGTCCCCATCTTTAACTTTTTTATTTAATATCCGATTTTAATGAAAAAAATTTTTAAATTTATAAAAAAATTCAAATAATAAAATTTTAATAAATTATTTATAAAAAAACAAACATGTACGACACGGAGTTCGGAGTCCTCATTTCGAACCCGACGAGTGCAAAAAAATAATAATGGTGACCGATCCTTCCCCCGTGGTGGCTGCTGGCATACTGACACCCAACCACTTTTATTTCAAAAGCATATATATCGGTACCTAGTATGACGTCATGTCCGCCATCTTGTCTTCGATGCTGGAAGCCATCATCATCATTGTATCGTCGACTAGAGTGCGCCGACGTCATGTTAGTTTAGTTCGTATCCGCTAGAGTGCAGTAATCATTTATTGCTGTGACACCCGCCATCTTGTCAATTGGCCGCCATCTTGGAATCGTGTAATTATTTAGCTAGAAATTCGGGAAAAGTTCCAAAATTCATTAAATAAATCACTCATTAATTTACATATTGATTCGATGGTTCCCCGTCTTTGGTTCGATACCCGACCGATGCAATAATGTTTAATTTATGTAAAAAAAATAATAATTTCCATAAACCATGTTCAAAATTCATTAAATAAATTTGTAATCCATATAATGATTGATTAGATCGACTAAGATCCTTGGTTCGATCCCTGGCCGATACAAAACAACTTTAATATTTTAAAAAAGTATCACTAAAGTGTAAGGTTTGAGAAAATAAAAACACCACAAGTTCTTTTAAAAAAATTTTATTACATAAATTCAATACACAACTACAAGTACAAAAAAAAACACTGACAAATTACCAAAGCCTTTTGGATTCCTCGATTCAAACAGTCTTCTTATTGTACGGACTAAGCATTTTACATGACTTTAAATGTCTATCCGATCCGTTCATCACCACAGCCAGAGACGGACTGAAGTTCATAGCACTTATATAGTCTCACTAGCCGGTACAACACATGTGTCAAATCAATAACCATGTTCATTATACTTCTCGGAGCATTTTTTATAATGACGATGTAAGCTATCGAGACGTGAAATTAGTTTATTGCACTTATTGCACTGAAATTGTATTCTTTGAACATTATTAGAACAACCGCTTCTTTCATGTCTGCGAGCATTTGAGGTGATAGTAAATGATGCACCACAGTATTTGCACTGATGCGAAGTACGCTCTTCATTAATTGAAGTATTCAATGCTGATGAAACGTCAGCTGATGGTGGAACAGCACATATCAAAGTCTCCTCCAGTGTTGTCAGAGGCGTTGCCAACGGGATCTGCTCCTACACCGTCGGCGCCGACGTCATGGTTCCCGTAGTCGATGGTACATCCTCCATCGAGTACGACGTTAAAGTCGGTAAAGATGCCATCGAAGTCTCAAGAACAGGCAATTACACGACTTATGCACCAGAAGAAACAAACTAGGTGATCCGTACACCGTCGACGGCAGTAACAAACTGAGCGTCCTGCTGTCTAGAACTCGTTTATATACAATAACCGGTTTGAATAATACGCTAGTCAAATCAAGAACAATTTACCAAAATACTAGAGTCAAAACAACATTTAAAAAAATAGAAGCACCGACTACGAAAAGGCAGCACATTTGGAAGCACCATCAAAAAAGGCAGCACATTTGGAAGCACCATCGAAAAAGGAAGCACATTTGGCAGCACCAACAACGAAAAGACAGCACAATTGGAAGCACCGACTACGAAAAGGCAGCACATTTGGAAGCACCGACAACGAAAAGGCAGCACATTTGGAAGCACCGACTACGAAAAGGCAGCACATTTGAAAGCACCGACAACGAAAAGACAGCACGTTTGGAAGCACCATCATCGAAAAGGCAGCACAATTGGAAGCACCGACTACGAAAAGGCAGCACATTTGGAAGCACCGACAACGAAAAGGCAGCACATTTGGAAGCACCGACAACGAAAAGGCAGCACATTTGGTAGCACCGACAACGAAAAGGCAGCACATTTGGAAGCACCGACAACGAAAAGGCAGCACATTTGGAAGCACCATCATCGAAAAGGCAGCACATTTGTAAGCTCCATCAACAAAAAAAAAAAAAAAGGCAAAAAGGAAGCACAAGTTACGAGATATAATTCTTAGTTAGAAATCGGAATAGAAGAAATAAAAACATTAAATTCTTATAATTTAAATTATTTATTTTATTGCTTTACATTATACAAATGCAAGTAAAACAAGTCATTATTGTATGTAGCCAGCATTCCTCAGTTCCTTGAGTATGAAGGATATTTCTTTGATGCACGAATAGTTTCCTGCACAAAGCGAACCATGTAGAAGTCTTAGCCGGTCAACCAATATGTTTGGATCTTTCCATGATGTGTAATCATTCTCTTCTACCACCATCTTCCTTGCACCTTTATAATAAATATTATGATCTCTGGTGTCTTCCGTTTTACCACCAACCTCAGGGTAACTTTCATGTTTGAGACGGCGATCATCACAAGCTTGATCAGATTTATTTAATATATCACGTCGTTTCCACCGTTTCGGTCTCAGGACACCGCCACATTCTTCGATCTTGGCAGCTTTAGGTGCTTCATCATAGTCTATGTCTTTGTCAACAGCCTCAGAGTCACTGTAACTATCACCGTAGAAGGAATCGTCTTCACCCAATTTACCGTAATAATTCGATGTTGATGATGTTGAAGTGTCTTCATCGTCTTCATGCTTCCTTTTTAGGAGTCCATCATTTTTACAAAGTAGGAAAGATCCACTTGAATTCGGCTGGAATATATTCTCACTTTTCACGTTAAGGATTCTTCCATTGTCTTCATTCTTCCGTAAATCATCAACCTCCTTCAATTTAAGTTCTTTGTCGAGATCGGAAGAGCCAAGAAAATTATTGTCGTAATGCAGATCACTCTTCCTCAGGCTTGTAGATTCATCGTTGTCCTCTAGCTTGTACGCAGGCTTGGCGCTACAAGTTCTGCCATGTCTTTTTAGGCTCTCTCTCCGCGTAAACGACTTGCTACATCGAACACAACTTATCATATTGCGCAGTGGATTTTTAACACAGTCATTCTTCTCGTGTTGTCTTTTATTCTTTCTCAAGATAAACTCTTTACTGCAAAACTTACACCTATGTTCTTTCGATACAGCGTCAGATCCCAAATCGGAATTCATATTAGTTACTGAGACTAATGCCAGATACCAATTGAGTGTTTTAAATTAGATGCAATACTTAAATATAAATTTTTTTCATATTTCATCAGCGAAAATTAATATATCTCATGCAAAAGTACTTTATGCATGTAGTTCTGCTTTTCAACAACAGATGTCGCCACATGTTGCTTGCAGGTAAATAATATTTAGTTATTTTATGCGGGATGCGGGATGCTCACTAACGATCGCAAAAGAAGGATGGCTTCGCTAGACTCCAAGGAAAAGGAAGTTCGTCTTACATGTTGGTGCTCCACAGATGTCTCATAGCGTAATATTAATTTGGTTGAGTAATGATATTTTTTAATTCCACCTGATAAAAATATTGCAAGTTTTGATTTAGTAGCAGAAATTATCGAATTAAATGTAACTCCAAATAAAATGACATGTCTCATTAGAACAAAAAAAAATCCATGCAGAGAGCGGTTTCTCAGAATAGTCAGAAACACTTGAAGAAACCACAGGAATGATTGCAAGAACACGGGAAAAACCACCATAATATTGACAAGAATAATCGGAAGCACACGGAGAAAACCGCCACAAGTTTTCTTTGATATCATAAAAATACAAAAAAAATAATAAAAAATAATAAATAAAAACGAAAAAAATTCAAACATTCTGGCTTGTACTAGAACTCTAACTTTGCACATCAAAGAGAAGTTCACAAGCTAGCAGAATGTTTGAATTTTTTTCGTTTTTATTTTTATTTTTTTATTAATTTTTTTTGTATTTTTATTATATCAAAGAAAACTTGTGGCGGTTTTCTCCGTGTGCTTCCGATTATTCTTGTCAATATTATGGTGGTTTTCTCCGTGTGCTCCTGATTATTCTTGTCAATATTTTGATGGTTTTTCCCGTGTTCTTGCAATCATTCCTGTGGTTTCTTCAAGTGTTTCTGACTATTCTGAGAAACCACTCTCTGCATGGATTTTTTTTTTGTCTGATCAGACATGTCATTTTATTTGGAGTTACATTTAATTCGATAATTTCTGCTACTAAATCAAAACTTGCAATATTTTTATCAGGTGGAATTAAAAAATATCATTACTCAGTCAAATTAATATTACGCTATGAGACATCTGTGGAGCACCAACATGTAAGACGAACTTCCTTTTCCTTGGAGTCTAGCGAAGCCATCCTTCTTTTGCGATCGTTAGTGAGCATCCCGCATCCCGCATAAAATAACTAAATATTATTTACCTGCAAGCAACATGTGGCGACATCTGTTGTTGAAAAGCAGAACTACATGCATAAAGTACTTTTGCATGAGATATATTAATTTTCGCTGATGAAATATGAAAAAAATTTATATTTAAGTATTGCATCTAATTTAAAACACTCAATTGGTATCTGGCATTAGTCTCAGTAACTAATATGAATTCCGATTTGGGATCTGACGCTGTATCGAAAGAACATAGGTGTAAGTTTTGCAGTAAAGAGTTTATCTTGAGAAAGAATAAAAGACAACACGAGAAGAATGACTGTGTTAAAAATCCACTGCGCAATATGATAAGTTGTGTTCGATGTAGCAAGTCGTTTACGCGGAGAGAGAGCCTAAAAAGACATGGCAGAACTTGTAGCGCCAAGCCTGCGTAAAAGCTAGAGGACAACGATGAATCTACAAGCCTGAGGAAGAGTGATCTGCATTACGACAATAATTTTCTTGGCTCTTCCGATCTCGACAAAGAACTTAAATTGAAGGAGGTTGATGATTTACGGAAGAATGAAGACAATGGAAGATCCTTAACGTGAAAAGTGAGAATATATTCCAGCCGAATTCAAGTGGATTTTTCCTACTTTGAAAAAAATGATGGACTCCTAAAAAGGAAGCATGAAGACGATGAAGACACTTCAACATCATCAACATCGAATTATTACGGTAAATTGGGTGAAGACGATTCCTTCTACGGTGATAGTTACAGTGACTCTGAGGCTGTTGACAAAGACATAGACTATGATGTAGCACCTAAAGCTGCCAAGATCGAAGAATGTGGCGGTGTCCTGAGACCGAAACGGTGGAAACGACGTGATATATTAAATAAATCTGATCAAGCTTGTGATGATCGCCGTCTCAAACATGAAAGTTACCCTGAGGTTGGTGGTAAAACGGAAGACACCAGAGATCATAATATTTATTATAAAGGTGCAAGGAAGATGGTGGTAGAAGAGAATGATTACACATCATGGAAAGATCCAAACATATTGGTTGACCGGCTAAGACTTCTACATGGTTCGCTTTGTGCAGGAAACTATTCGTGCATCAAAGAAATATCCTTCATACTCAAGGAACTGAGGAATGCTGGCTACATACAATAATGACTTGTTTTACTTGCATTTGTATAATGTAAAGCAATAAAATAAATAATTTAAATTATAAGAATTTAATGTTTTTATTTCTTGTATTCCGATTTCTAACTAAAAATTATATCTCGTAACTTGTGCTTCCTTTTTGCCTTTTTTTTTTTTTGTTGATGGAGCTTACAAATGTGCTGCCTTTTCGATGATGGTGCTTCCAAATGTGCTGCCTTTTTGTTGTCGGTGCTTCCAAATGTGCTGCCTTTTCGTTGTCGGTGCTGCCAAATGTGCTGCCTTTTCGTTGTCGGTGCTTCCAAATGTGCTGCCTTTTCGTTGTCGGTGCTTCCAAATGTGCTGCCTTTTCGTAGTCGGTGCTTCCAAATGTGCTGCCTTTTCGATGATGGTGCTTCCAAATGTGCTGCCTTTTCGTTGTCGGTGCTTTCAAATGTGCTGCCTTTTCGTTGTCGGTGCTTCCAAATGTGCTGCCTTTTCGTTGTCGGTGCTTCCAAATGTGCTGCCTTTTCGTAGTCGGTGCTTCCAAATGTGCTGCCTTTTCGTAGTCGGTGCTTCCAAATGTGCTGCCTTTTCGTAGTCGGTGCTTCTATTTTTTTAAATGTTGTTTTGACTCTAGTATTTTGGTAAATTGTTCTTGATTTGACTAGCGTATTATTCAAACCGGTTAATGTATATAAACGAGTCCTAGACAGCAGGACGCTCAGTTTGTTACTGCCGTCGACGGTGTACGGATCACCTAGTTTGTTTCTTCTGGTGCATAAGTCGTGTAATTGCCTGTTCTTGAGACTTCGATGGCATCTTTACCGACTTTAACGTCGTACTCGATGGAGGATGTACCATCGACTACGGGAACCATGACGTCGGCGCCGACGGTGTTGGAGCAGATCCCGTTGGCAACGCCTCTGACAACACTGAAGGAGACTTTGATATGTGCTGTTCCACCATTAGCTGACGTTTCATCAGCATTGAATACTTCAATTAATGAAGAGCGTACTTCGCATCAGTGCAAATACTGTGGTGCATCATTTACTATCACCTCAAATGCTCGCAGACATGAAAGAAGCGGTTGTTCTAATAATGTTCAAAGAATACAATTTCAGTGCAATAAGTGCAATAAACTAATTTTACGTCTCGATAGCTTACATCGTCATTATAAAAAATGCTCCGAGAAGTATAATGAACATGGTTATTGATTTGACACATGTGTTGTACCGGCTAGTGAGACTATATAAGTGCTATGAACTTCAGTCCGTCTCTGGCTGTGGTGATGAACGGATCGGATAGACATTTAAAGTCATGTAAAATGCTTAGTCCGTACAATAAGAAGACTGTTTGAATCGAGGAATCCAAAAGGCTTTGGTAATTTGTCAGTGTTTTTTTTGTACTTGTAGTTGTGTATTGAATTTATGTAATAAAATTTTTTTAAAAGAACTTGTGGTGTTTTTATTTTCTCAAACCTTACACTTTAGTGATACTTTTTTAAAATATTAAAGTTGTTTTGTATCGGCCAGGGATCGAACCAAGGATCTTAGTCGATCTAATCAATCATTATATGGATTACAAATTTATTTAATGAATTTTGAACATGGTTTATGGAAATTATTATTTTTTTTACATTAAATTAAACATTATTGCATCGGTCGGGTATCGAACCAAAGACGGGGAACCATCGAATCAATATGTAAATTAATGAGTGATTTATTTAATGAATTTTGGAACTTTTCCCGAATTTCTAGCTAAATAATTACACGATTCCAAGATGGCGGCCAATTGACAAGATGGCGGGTGTACAGCAATAAATGATTACTGCACTCTAGCGGATACGAACTAAACTAACATGACGTCGGCGCACTCTAGTCGACGATACAATGATGATGATGGCTTCCAGCATCGAAGACAAGATGGCGGACATGACGTCATACTAGGTACCGATATATATGCTTTTGAAAAAAAGTGGTTGGGTGTCAGTATGCCAGCAGCCACCACGGGGGAAGGATCGGTCACCATTTTTATTTTTTTGCACTCGTCGGGTTCGAAATGAGGACTCCGAACTCCGTGTCGTACATGTTTGTTTTTTTATAAATAATTTATTAAAATTTTATTATTTGAATTTTTTTATAAATTTAAAATTTTTTTTCATTAAAATCGGATAGTAAATAAAAAAGTTAAAGATGGGGACCGTAACGGAAATTGCAACGGTGACGTCATTATCCAAGATGACATATTCCATGATGACGTGAGGCTTATCGGAGGCTGTCGACATGGATGCTTAAGCCTACATATGGACATTTCTAGCCACCGGGATTTTTAAGGACTAAAAACGGGAAATTTCCCCTCGAAACGGGAATTTTTCCCTCGAAAAGAGAAATTTTTAATTTGTGGAATTTTTTAAAAAAATTTGGCGGAATTTTTTTTCACAGAAATGGAAATTTTGAGGAATTTTGGGCAATTTTTGCCCAATTTTCAAATTTTGACCCGTTTTGAGGATCAAATTCAAGGTCAAGGTCAAAGGTCAAGGTCACAACCATTCAAGATGGCCGCCGTGACGTCACAATCCAAGATGGCGGTCGGCACCACAGGCACCACAGCCTGAAGCCTGTCCTCGGTCCGTCATTCCTATACTACTTATATTTTATACCTATACTGCACATTTAAAAGAATTATCGATTGTCTAAAAATATTAAAATAATGTATATATCGGTATGAAAATGAAATTATATTATTATATTACGCGTAGCTATTACCAAAATTAATTATGTGTAAATGTAAGTGATAGACTTATCTAGAACAAAATTAAACGGGTGCGTGATACACATAATTTTTGTATTGGCCATCCCAAGAAAATTTAAAAAAAAATTAGATTTCACCAATAAGTCTTTTAAAACTGTAAAACAGGAGTTATAAAATCAGATACTTGAACTGTACTAAAAATTAAAAATAATTACGCATAACCAAATTAGGAAAATAATATTATTTAAATGTTTTATTATGCATTAAAAATTTTATATGCCTGATAAATTATCTATATATATAAAAATTTAGCTTCCGTATGTATTTGGCCGCAAATCTCGGAAAGTATACGATGGTTTGGATTGAAATTTTTACAGAACATTGCATCTTAACAGAAGAGTGTTTATATGAAATAAAAGTTTGGGAAAATCCACCGGAAAAGTCGGAAAAAAAAGTTTATATAACTAAATATCATGGTCACCCAACTTAGTTGTGACCAATTTCATCTGTAAAGTGAGTAAACTTATGTTTTATAAAAAAATTGTGATTTAATGAAACACTATTTTCAGAATTTTGTATTCATATAGTTTTTTTATCTTGGAAATAATTTAACTTTATTTTTTCACTGGAAATATGAATTATGTAGGCTACTATCATTAGACCTTATGGTGCCAAAGTATGAAAAATCGTGTTTTCTGTGTTGTGCGAAAATTGTCAAGGCCGAAAAATCCTCTTAAAGTATATATATTAACTAAGACACGTTTTTCGACACTTAACCACATTCTATCGTTGTGAGTTGAGCTACCCTATTATTAGCTGCTTTTTCTCATAAAATATTGCAGAAGTTTTATGTTTCTGGGCATCGCACAGCATGTGACACTGGAAATGTGTTTTTCATATTTATTTGTTTACAATAAAAACTTCACATTTTAATTAATTTAATTACATGTTTTAAAAGTATACATTTGTTTATTTTGAGTTTATTTTGGTTAATTATAAATTTTTATTCGCTTTTAAAACTTATATTTTTTTATATATTTCTTAGTAATTTTATCAATGAAACAGTCAGTATAACTTTCATAGAAGGTTTTATATAAATTGACTTAATTTTTTATACAATACAATACCTCATGTACATTTGTTCAAATCGGAAAAATGGATAAAGTTTGTCCTCATTGCAGAGCAATTAAATTCAAAGGAGAAACTCCAGGAATGTGTTGTGCAAGCGGTAAAGTGAAGCTACCTGAACTTGAACAGCCAAAAGAACCACTGAAAAATTTGTTAAATGGAATTACTGATGATTCTAAACATTTTCTCCAAAATATTAGAAAATATAATTCATGTTTTCAGATGACTTCATTTGGCGCTAACATTATAACGGAGCATTATATGCCGACATTTAAAGTTCAGGGTCAAATTTACCACAAAGCTGGTTCTTTACTTCCTTTCCACAATAATCACCATAAATTTCTACAAATATATTTCATGGGAGATCAAAGTGCTCAGTTGAATGCACGATGTCAAATCTACGCTGGAGTAAGAAGGGACATTGTTGAGTCGTTGCAACAGTTGTTACATGACGATAATAGTTTGATTCGATTGTTCAAAAATGCGATTGATCTTATGCCATCAGACAGTCATATAATTGTTATTCATGCTGATTATACACCAGCAAGTGAGCATGTCAGACGATATAATGCGCCAACAATTGATGAGGTAGCAATTGTCATGGTTGGAGAAGAATTTCATCATCGCGATATCGTTTTGCAGTGCAGAAATGAGCAACTACAACGAATTGCTGACACTCATAGGTGCTACGATCCATTGCAATATCCAATTATGTTTCCAAGTGGTCAAGACGGTTATCATTTTAACATTAAAATGATAAACACAGTCACAGGCGAATACACTGACAAAAAAGTTAGTTCTATGAATTATTATTCCTATAGAATTATGTTACGTGAAAATGAAGAAAACCATATTCTGAAATGCCGTCTGCTCTTCCACCAGTACATCGTCGACATGTACGCGAAAATAGAGTCGGAACGACTACTATTCATTAGGCTCAATCAAACAAAGCTGAGATCAGAAGAATATGTACATTTGAGAGATGCTGTTATAAATGATGGTGATATAAGTAACATAGGCAAGATGACAATATTGCCTGCAACATATACTGGTAGTCCACGACATATGCACGAATATGCGCAGGACGCTCTTACATATGTGCGAAAATATGGTCGTCCTGATCTTTTCATTACATTTACATGTAATCCAGCATGGGATGAAATAAAAGAGTTACTTTTCCCTGGACAATCTCCTGCTGATCGCCACGACATAACAGCACGTGTTTTCAAACAAAAGCTAAAGATGTTAATTAATTTCATCACTTCACTGCACGTTTTCGGAGAAACACAATGCTGGATGTACTCTGTGGAGTGGCAAAAAAGAGGACTGCCACATGCACACATTTTAATATGGCTTACTATGAAGATCATGCCTAATGAAATCGATAAAGTCATATCCGCTGAAATACCAGATACTACAACTGACAATGAGTTGTATGATGTTGTGACCAAGAACATGATACATGGACCATGTGGGTCAATCAATACAAATTCACCATGTATGATAGATGGAAAATGCTCTAAACGTTATCCTCGAGAGTTTTTAAAAGATACAATCACTGGCAGTGATGGTTACCCACTATATCGACGAAGAAGTACAGAAGACAATGGGAAAGCAATTGTTATGAAAGTGAGAGGAAATGACATTGAAGTTGATAATCGTTGGGTTGTTCCATATTCGCCACTTTTATCAAAAACGTTTAAAGCACATATCAATGTGGAGTATTGCAATTCTGTGAAATCCATAAAATACATCTGTAAATACGTCAACAAAGGCAGCGACATGGCCGTGTTTGGAGTTTCATCAACAAGTAACTTAGATGAGATCTCACAATACCAAATCGGCAGATATATTAGCAGCAATGAAGCTGTATGGCGCATTTTAGGATTTCAAATCCATGAGAGGGATCCAACTGTCATTCACCTTGCTGTTCATCTCGAAAACGGACAAAGGGTATATTTCACAGAGAAAAACCTACAAGACATTGCAATAAATCCACCGAACACAACATTAACAGCATTTTTTCATTTATGTCAAACAGATGATTTTGCAAAATCTTTGAGGTATGCAGATGTTCCAACTTATTTTACTTTGAATGTGACCAAAAAGAATTTTGAAAGAAGAAAGAGAGGGAAGGCAGTAACTGGACAACCTGGAATATTTTCATCAAATGCTTTAGGAAGGATATACACTGTACATCCGAACAATGCAGAATGCTTTTATTTACGTTTGCTTCTAATTACATGTCGTGGTCCAACATCATTTATGCACTTGCGAACAGTGAATGGAATAGTACATACTACGCATCGGAGTGCGTGCGAGGCACTTAATTTGTTGGAAAACGACGATCATTGGGACAAGTCAATTGAAGATTCATGTGCTACTTCTCATCCATCTCAAATACGTATGCTGTTCGCAACTATTTTGTCCGCATGTTTCCCATCACAACCAGCGCAATTGTGGGAGAAATACAAAGACTACATGGCTGAAGATATTCTGTACAAAATTCGCCAAGAAACAAATAATCATGACTTGGATTTCACAGAAGAAGTATACAATGAAGCGCTGATATTCATTGAGGATCTTTGTCTGACAATATGTGGTAAGTCGTTGACTCAATTGGGAGTGACGGCACCGAACCGGTCCATCAATGCGACATTTGACAGAGAACTACTTAGAGAACAATCATACAACAGAAATGACTTACAGCTGTTCGTCCAGGAAAATACACCGAGACTCCTTCAAGAACAAAATATAGTATATAATACTATCATACAAGCTGTGGCCAACCAATGCGGTGGATTGTACTTTTTGGATGCTCCAGGTGGAACTGGAAAAACATTCTTAATTTCCTTAATCCTTGCTACGATCCGTTCAAATGGCCATATTGCATTAGCTCTTGCTTCCTCGGGTATTGCTGCAACATTAATGGAAGGAGGTAGAACAGCGCATTCAGCTCTTAAACTATCACTAAACATGCAATGCACAGAAAGTCCAACATGTAACATTTCAAAAACATCAGGAATGGGAAAAGTTCTTCAGACGTGCAAAATCATTGTATGGGATGAGTGTACAATGGCTCACAAAAAGTCATTGGAAGCATTAGACCATACACTGAAATATTTGCGAAATAATCCAGATCCATTTGGGGGAGTGTTGGTGTTACTATCCGGTGATTTCAGGCAAACGCTCCCAGTGATACCTCGCTCAACATCTGCTGATGAATTGCATGCCTGCTTAAAATATTCAAATTTTTGGAGCACAGTAAAAAAAATGCATTTAACCACGAATATGCGAGTTAAACTTCAGAACGATCCAACAGCAGTCATATTTTCAAGACAATTAATTGAATTTGGTAACGGCACTGTACCTACAAATCCAGAAACAGGAAAAATCAGCTTATCATCTGATTTATGCAACATCGTAGATTCAAAAGAGGAATTAGTAGACAAGGTATTCCAAAACATCGAAACAAAATTCAAAAATCATGCATGGTTGAGCGAAAGAGCCATTCTAGCGGCTAAAAATGTTGACGTACACGATATGAACAATAGTATTATAAACAGAATCGAAGGTGAAACAATGACACACAAATCTATTGATTCAGTAGTGCACCAAAATGAAGCAGTGAACTTTCCAACGGAATTTCTCAATTCACTCGATGTTCCAGGATTACCACCACATATTTTGAATTTGAAAATGGGTGTGCCAATTATATTGCTTCGAAATATCTGTCAGCCTAAATTATGTAATGGTACACGATTAGTAGTTAAAAAATTAATGGATAATCTTATTGAAGCAACAATTTTGATTGGACTTCATAAAGGTGAAGACGTATTACTTCCACGAATGCCACTTATTCCGACAGATATGGCGTTCGAGTTCAAACGACTTCAATTTCCAATACGCCTTGCGTTCGCTATGACCATCAATAAAGCACAAGGACAATCTTTGCAAGTGTGCGGTTTGAATTTAGAAAATGAATGCTTCTCTCATGGACAGTTATATGTCGGGTGCTCCAGAGTCGGTAAACCATCTGATCTATATGTTTATGCAAAAAATGGGAAAACAAGGAATGTAGTCCTTCCATTAGCTTTACAATAAAAATATTTAAGCTAAACACATTTTTATTTCTTCTATTACATTCCACAGCCATGCACAGTAAAATATTAAATTAAACAATGAATTAATATTAAACTGTGCCACAGCAAAGCGTGGCCGGGTTTAGCTAGTTGTATATATTTCTTTAGACAAAATTTTGTAATCATACATATACTTTTCTTACAATGGTAAAATATCAGCAATACCCTGTAGTTGCGCGAGCGAAGCTTACAAAGCTTATAAAGCCATTGCCAATGAACAACATCTTAATACTAATTGAAATAGGAATCACCTAATCAATATCATACGTACAATCTAAGTAATTCATAATATTTGTGTTTTTTCATCATTATGGTTAATTTAAACATACCCAACTCTGCTTTAGTGCGACCAATCAACGATGTAATGTTTGGCTCTACTGTTCGCTGGTAAGTAGTCATTTTAAGATCCTGCACTATGACCCTTAGCACACATTTAGTAACTTAATCATTTAGGTATTGATCCTTTTCATGATGTAGTGTTAACCACGCTTAAAATTTGTGTGTCAAAATATTTTAATAAATTTTAAATAAAAAAAATATACATTTCATTATACTGAAATGAATACGGGTACTTAAAGAGTTCAATTTTACTCAGTTGTCTCAATAATAAATTATTTGGTTAAATTAAAAATGAGTGTCTAAATTAAATACACGCAAAATTTAGAACAAAATATAATGTGTAAAACGTTAATGAACCCGTTTTTCATCGTTTTAAATGATATGAAGGTGAAGTCTGGAAAAAGTCCCGGTCATCATGTTCATTACCAAACTAATAAACAAGGCGACGTTGCACACTGGTGAAACTCTGAACTCACTTTGGGTGAACACCAATTTGAATGTTGGTACATTCGCACTGATGACGGTTGTCCATGTGTACCCGAGATGCCTCCGCAAGTGTTTAAGACCTTGGACTGTCCTTGGCCTGATTTCCGAGCGCGTTTCGTCATTCTTGGTCTCATGATTTTGACGATGAGAAGTGGAGCTAGAATAAATAAACGAAGTGTGGAACCACGAGATGATATTGGCAACTACGTATATTACTGTATATATAAATGTATAATGTTTTGGAACACTGCATTTCAATATATTTCTTTAAAAATAAAAATGTTTCACTTTTGCAGTTTAAAATTTTCCCTAGATAAATGTTCACTGACGTGGCAGATCAAAGAGCTGTTTTTTTTAGAGTGGCGCAGTTGTTGCACCTGAGTGAGCAGATGACCACATGCTGTTAATTTGACACAATGCATTATCCATATCCATATTGCGAAGTACTAACTGTATAACATGAATGATGCGCATGTATGTACATATACATTATGAACCCTCGCAGAGGTGTCTCTTCACAGGGTAGTAATGTTTAACAATTACCAAAGTATGAACACAAAATATAACTTAAGACTTGTTGAATTACATTGATTAAATTATGTTACTTGCATGGGCACCAATTGATTTAAGCTTCGGAATAATACAGAGCTGATAACTATTTTACAAAAAAAATTATATTTTCATTCTAACTGGTCCAAAATGAACACCGTGCACCGATGTAAGAATCAATCTTCTGAACAATAGTTTACGACGAGCTTACGTCACCTTATAACTAAATACCAGTACCTACAATATTGCGAATACGAATAAACCCGACTGTTACGGACTAATTATGACAAATAACGTAACATTTACCAGTATCCAATAGAAATTAGCTACTCATATTCCAAAGTCTCAATCAGAAATAATAACTATTGTTTAGTTATTGGTTTAACAGTTTAAATTAAACTTTTATTTCAGTTTCTTTCACGACTATGCTCAGTTATACTAGAGCTAAACCTCCGAGTTATTACAAATATATGTTAATGAATAAGGAATAATTAAGTAGCAATTCCAATTTATATATAAACTAGATGACCCGATGAACTTCGTACCACCTAAAATTAATTTGAATGTAACTCTTCATAAGCGATTATCAATCCCTATCGACCATCCAACTCTAATTCATTGAGATCGAGAATTTTAGCCGCATCGTGTACGGTTTGGTTTTTGTTTGGTTATTAAATGACACTCATTTGTAATTTAAATGAATTCAATGTATTTTATTTACATGAAAGATAAATGCAGTTAGCATTCAATGCAAAGCTTTCTGGTAAAATACATTTTTCGTTTTGTTTTTCGGTGCATAAATAAATAAAGATGATGGCTTTCCGACACGCGAACACGCGACATACAGTTGTTCATGCGCGAAACACGGAAACTCCAAGTTAATTCCGCAAACTTCCAACGACTGGCCTTGTGATTAGTCGATGGTCATCGCGAAGGCCAGCCGTTTAAAATCGAATGGAAAGTCCGTTAGAATCATCTGGATGCGCGAATGAAAATATATTCTTCTTTGTACTTTCCCTTGATAATCGTCGCCTCGATGTAGTTGTTCATAAGCTTTTTCACAGCCAGTCTAGTTCCATTGCATAGTAGAGGTTGATTGATGTTACGCAACATGATGATGACATAGCCGACTTTCTTCCAAATTGTGAGGTGGTAATCCAGGCAATTCCAGCGTATTCAAAAATTTCGTTGAATAGTTGACTCCCTCATCCTGGTTTATAACTGCGTCAATCGATTTGAAATAAAATGACTGTGTCGGAATAAAATTTTGAATGGGCGCATTGAGATCATCGACATTTTTTTTTTCGCCACCAATAGTCAAGTTCTGCGCTACGTTCGGAAAAACATGCCGAATGAGCGCCTCCTTCCATTCGGTCAACTGACAGAAATCAGTGGGCGATGTGATGAATCCGTGGAGATGTCAACTGCTATCTTCCCATCACAAATGTCCAACATTTGCTTCGACTACACATCTGCCTTTCGATATTACAAAATCACTCACATTTGATGATTTTAAGCAAGCGTTTAGTTCGTCAGCTACAGTTGATCGTGGAATAACTGGAAGAGTCTGACGAAAATCACCGGACAACAAAATCATTGCTCCACCAAAAATGTTTTGATTGTCACGAAGATCTTTCAAAGTTCTGTCCAGCATTATGTCTAAGCCTGCAAAGTCAATTTACTTTAATGGAACGGCTGATCCAAAAGAATGTTCGCAAAACGTAATTAAATTCGCTTTAACTAAATATATTCTCAAAATCCACTACCTTTCTTTAAGGAAAAAATTTTTTTTTAAATGTAATAGATTTCACACAACCGCATAGAGGAAAAACAGTTATGCAAGGCGCAGCTGTCACACGAAAGGTCCGCCATGTACGCCATCTATTGAATGTAATCGGAAGTGGCAATTCCCATAAAAAATTACCAATTTCGTTTTTTTTCATTACTTCGGCTATTTCTTTGGGTTTTTCCTAATGATCTTTTTTCCTAAACCACCCCAGTATTTAGGCGAAAAAAATTTTGAATTATTCAAATCGGTGAGCCTTTTTCGAGTTAAACGCACTGCAATTTATTTTTATATACAGAGACTAACTAATGCCCCGCATGCGTTGCAATGTCTCTTTAATTTATATTTTTTACAAATTTTTAAAATTAGGTATACATAAACAGAGTGTGTGTGTCTCTATCCCGCTCTATCTCTATACATATCTGTAACTCCCTATATCTCTCTATCTATCTCTATCTGTATAGCTCTCTCTATACCTAACTCTATATCTCTATATATCCCTCTCCGTTCCTCTCCGCCTCTCCCTCCCACTACCCCTTTCTCAGCATACATACTGCCAATAAAGCAAAGGTCCCTCCAATATACTGTATGTCCTCCTAATAAGACGAAAGTACCCTCTAGAAAGCGAGGGTCACCCCAAGATAGCAGAGGACCCCTAATAAATTGTTACGAGGCAATGCCTCTAGGCAGCCCAACCACCCGACTAGACAATCAGCTGACCCATTAGCCCGCCAGTGAGGGGTGGTCAATTACCACTACAACCCTAATAGGGTTGGCAATGGTGCTGCGCTACCCCTTACCCCTGCTTCAACCCTCCCCTGTGCTATCTCTGCGGCTCTGGAGGGTTCGGCACGCTCTCAGATCCCCCCTGCGTGAAGGGGCATATCAAGAACACTCTTGTTCTGGAAGCTTGGAGTGTCAAGTCAACCCTGATGATGCGACACTTCAAAGAGGTGTGAGATCACTCCAGAAAGGGGCTGAGTGATATAAACAACCTATGCTAGCCTCCGAGGCAGTGAAGTGAAGAGGGCGAGTGACTACTTGGTGAGCGAAAGTGGATGAAGAGCGTTGAGCTTCGTGTGCATCGGGACTGTGTTGTTTGATGGACGGGTGAGTACTGCGAGGCAGTGTGTTGGAACGGATGTGCGAGGTAAGAGAAAATCAGTAGGTAGAGCCACTGTCGAGTCCAACTTCAGGGAAGAGAGTAAACTTTGAACTAAATGAAAGAGTGATTTACTTTGTTCAAACAATTTCAGTGTTTTAATTTAAATAACAGTGTAAATACATAGTAGTAATGAATAAAACTGTGTTTAGTTAATTGGCCTATCCTGTTAGAACATGTTGCCCCAAATGTAACAATATTACAGGGTGTCTCAAAATATTGCAAATCACTACAAGATAACAGAGGTCACTACAATATAGTAAAAGTCACACCAAGTGAAATAAAATACTCTCAGCATAGTGGCCCTCTTATATGGCCCTACAGATTGCAAAGGTTCCTTCATGATTACGGAGTGTAGCCCAAGCTTGTGAAGGTCACCCTAAGATTACGGTTATTTTAAAGTTTTAACGGCCCTTCAATATGGAAGAGGTAACATCAAGAGATTAGAAGTCCCCGCATTATGTCTGAGGTTCACCCAAGATGCATACCACTCCCGGAGAGAATTATAAGTTCCCAAAAAAAGGTTAAGCAGCGAGATGGCTGTGGTCACATCAAGAGAGTTCATGTCCTCCTATGATAGTGAAATTTTTCTTAGAGTGAAAAGGTACCCCAAGGAGTAGAAGTCTTCAAGTGATGGCACAAATTACTCCAAGATGGCAAAGGTCATCTTGATACAGTGAAAGACACCCAATATGATAGTGATCCAACGTGATGATAGGAAGTCCCCCAAAGAAGGCAGAGGTCACCCTTAAGGAGTAAAGGATCCACTGTGGAAATGGAGGTATCCTTAATATGGTGAAAAACACCTCAAGACAGTAGACGCCTCTCTATGATTTTGTAGTTCCCTTTAAGTTGGTGGATGTCACCCCAATAGAGTAGAGGCGACGTAATTATGGATAAGATGCTCTTAGATGGTGGAGATGTAGGTCACCCCAAGGGAGTAGACATTCCCACCAAATAGTGAAGATACCCCTTAAATAGCAGCATCACTCTAAGAGAGTACAGATCCACCCATGATGGCTGAAGTCACTTTAAGATAGCAGGGCCCTCCTATGAATGTTGGATGTCTTCCAAAGGAGCAGATATACCACCAATATGGTATATTCACTTCAAAATTAGCGATAATCCCAAGAGAGTAGGTCCCCTTCTCTCCGATTAGGAAAGTTTTTTCTTAAGATTGTGGAAGGCAACTCAAGTGAAAAAGGCTTCCCTTAAATAGTGCAGGTGATCTCAAGATAGTGGAGGTCACTTATAGCAGAGATCTATCTCAATATCTCCGAGGTCCTCCTAGCTTCAGCTTGGCACCCTCTGAGGTATTTTGTTCAGACACTAATCGAAACTAAACGTTCATTAACTACCAGTTACTCTATAATCTTCTTTCATTGATTGCCCTTATATTTATGTAGATTTTGAAAACAACTCATTTTCCATCCAGAAACACTTTATCGTGACATAAGTGTCAAATTTAATCATGAAATTATGGTGACACTGTACTAATTTATTTTAAGTACTGATTTTTAATATGTACAAAGGCAACTAAATATATGTAATACAACTGATCCTAGTTTCTAAAAACTTAACATGTTTGTTGGTGGTTGAAACTTCAACACGTCTTTCTGGGACCTCCACCTTATACGCTCAAGATAGTGGTGTAAATTTGAATACCGGATTTGGGAATGTAGCATTTGGACTTATGAAATGCAAGAAAAAGTTAATTACCCTTGCAAAAATTAATTATATTAATAAATTAAAAAAGAAAAATTAGAGTAAAATGAGAATTATGTTTTTTAACGAATAATTTAGTTATTTAACATAAATTTTAATACAAAATTTTTATAATTTATATTGTAATAACTAACACTGATGACGTAAAATTAAATGGCAGGTTAATTATTCCAATTACATACATTTAAATAAAAATATATAACTTTAGCAACCATTAATTTAGGTGGTAATATTTGCACCCGAAGTTATTTCTACGCCCTCAAAATTTTCCCCTCTTCTATAAGTTTCGGTCCGTGACCTGTAAAAGATGCAGCCCTGCATCGTGCCACGACCTCACACGGTCAGCGCAGGAAGGGCATAAAACACACAGCTAGCTTGTTTGTGACAAGGGGAGTGAGGCACCCCGCCTCGCATTTAGTGCTTACCTAATTTATACTAGTCTAGTAACAGTCACAATATTACAAAAATATTGCTGCTTATATCTATGCATACATTTATCCAAGTCTATGAAAGAGACCTCACAAATTAACTAATTTAGGTGTTTCAGGCATACAAGAAAATGGCGACCTCAGTTAAGGAAGATTGGAAAGACACCATCTTGGAAACAATGAGATTCCACACATTTTATGTACTAGTCACATTGTCACATGTGACCTTCACCACAGTGCAGCACAGGCAATGAATTAACAATGATGTGTTAAAACTAACGACCATCAAAACACGCTTTGCAACGGAAATGAGTTCTTGAAGGCAATTCGTTATTCCATTAATTGTTTAGGAGTTGAACAGTAAGAGCCTGCCAGCCACAAAGTAGAGAGGTGCCCCGTGAACTGGGACCTGTTAAGGCCATCTAGGCCACTGAGGGGCACCGGCCACTGAGGGGCACCGGCCACTGAGGGGCACCGGCCACTGAGGAGCACCGGCCACTGAGGGGCAGCGGCCACTGAGGGGCACCGGCCACTGAGGGGCACCGGCCACTGAGGGGCACCGGCCACTGAGGAGCACCGGCCACTGAGGGGCACCGGCCACTGAGGGGCACCGGCCACTGAGGGGCACCGGCCACTGAGGGGCACCGGCCACTGAGGGGCACCGGCCACTGAGGGGCACCGGCCACTGACCTGGGGCTCGGACGGCGCCAGCAGGCCCGCCGTGGACCCGGCCAGGCCGCTGCCGCCGGTCGACGAGGCAGAGCCCCCCTCCAGCACGGAGCTGCTGCTGCCGGGGCTGCTGGCGCGGCTCAGCGGCATGGTCCGCGCCTCGCCGTGTGCCCGCTGCGAGCGCCTGGTCTCCACTGGCCTCGGCGTGTCCTCCGGCGTGACGGCGACGCCTGGCCGAGGAGGGGAGGTCTCGCTCCACGGCGCGCCTGCACACACCCAGCACTAGGCGTGCGCCGTCCTCATCTCTTCTTTGTTGGCGAATATCCCATATGTTGCTCCCGACCACCAAAAAAGGTTGATTGTCTGTAAAAGTCGGTTTACGGACGATAATTTTACGTGATAACGTCATACGAAAACATTGATGAAAAAATTGCATACTTTTTTAATTTTTTCAAATATTATTTACAGTTTTGCAAATTTAATTCAAATAATTTGTTTCAATATGATCACGAACAATTAGTTAAAAAAAAACACCTTAACCTGTTTGATATTATAGAAAGATTTTCTCGCACGGTAGTTGGCCGGTTCTTGCATGCTCGGCTAAGGCGGAACGTGACAATTTTTCGTGCGTGCAGCCGGCGTTCGTCGATTTATAAGACGTTATCACGTCAAAAGTCTGACCCCGAATATCGTTTGTGATGTATCGACTTTACATGTAGGTCTCGACGTGCCTGTCAAAACATGTCGAACTCTTAACAGTCGTTCTTGTAATAACAGTATCAAGATAAAGACTGCAGGTGACATAATTTTTTCTTAAATGTACATGTAAACTAAACACTGCGATGCATACAATTCGCACAGTCTTGATATGACTCTAAGACAAGCCAGGTGTTGACCAATGCCTTGTTGGTTCACATACATCACGGACAGCTATGGGAAGCGGCACACTCCAGAACTACGCTGCATCGCGCCAGGGGTTCACCTTGCTGCACTGCAGGCATCACAGACATCTTACCAGTGTGTTTCTGCAGGTTTGCTATATCGTGGCTAACTCCCCCGCTAAACGGCTCTTCTTCCGGAAAGAAGGTATTCGTGATTCCAAGCTTTCACGTTAGAGCGCTGTAGCGTCGCATGTCTCAAGGTCACGCGCTGTATTTTATTTCTGTCTCTCTCTCTCTCTTTCTCACTCTCATTCGTTTGGATTTTGTTTGTGTTGCAGAATTAAGACGATTGGTGCATGGAAAATATTACGACAAAACTAATTTAACTGTACATATTTATTTTTGATGCTTCTTTTTAAGACATAATATACCTAGGATATTTTTAATAAACTTTTTTTACTGAGTTATGTCATTTTAAATGCATTTATTTTTATTCCAAGCCAGAATTATTTAGAAAACACATAATTATGTTAAACTTAAGTATAGTTCAAGAAACGAGTGTACGAATAGGTTTCTGCACATATAAAAGTAAGAAGAAAAAAATTTTCATCGTCAAAATTACAGTTTAATATTGACAATTTCCATTGATCACTGCTGGACTACTTCAGGAGCGATTTAAAGAATAAATTTAAATGAAAATGAAAACATAATTGGCAGAACACTATTGAGTTATGTATATATTTTCATATCCTTTTTTTTTGTTGATACGATCCGACTCAAAACACGCCCTCTGGAGTGACAGTTCTAGTGCTGCGTGTAAAACTCTCGCCGCCGGGAAGAATGTCCCCGCGACGTGGCGCTGAGGGCGGCGCTTGTCGCAACCAGGTAGTCCGGCGGAGCTCCGGCCGGCGGGCCGCAGCCTGCGGGTGGGGAGGGGGAAGAATGGTGTGTAGAGGGATGACGAGAGAGGAGGCTCTGTCAAGGTCGCGCTCATAGAGCTAATATACAGTAATACATCTGGAGAGGACAAGGGAAGACCAGCAGAGGATGCGAGGTGAAGCCGGGTATCGGCTTCCTATGCTGGAAGAAAATGAAAAAGAGCCAAACTCGCCTCGCGCGGCCGAAGAATCCTCCAAACTAAACTCGCAACAGCTCCGAAACTATCAAAACAATCAAACTGAAAATTTTACTGGAGTATCTATAAACATTTTTCCCCACATCGCTTTAATATTTTTTTCGAAACATGAATGCTTTCATTTTTAAAAATTAAATACTTATTTACTGCCAACATTTTTTGTGATTACGCAGAGTAAATTACAACATCGAGGAAAAATTTTTGTTTGCAATTGCAAGTGGGGGACACTAGCGTATGAAATAAGGAAGAAGCCTCAAATTTTATTTATATACCCCTTTTGACGCATTCAACCCCATACTTTTATTTTTACAGAGAGTTGAAGTGGGAATAATATTTTTTAGTGGGTAACACTACCGACATGTCTTCGGAACGCACTTATTTTTGTTATTATACATCTCAAAATTTATAATTTCATACACAACGTTTATAAAAACGAATTCTTACTTACCTCATTTAATCTATTACAAACCTCTTGTAATATACGTGTATTAGTAGAAGAACCAACGTAACATGCAAACCTTAGGTAAACACTGGTAGAGAATTGTTTGGAATAACTGTAATGCTATGCATATACTGACAATGTAAGAAACTTCCAATTTTATTAATTGTTTGCATAAGAATTAAAAATTTAAAAAAATCATAGAATAGGCCTTTATAGACTGAAAACCTTTCACGTAGTTTCAAGTCGCGTACATAAAAGTTTTTTAATATATATAATTACCAAATATTGTTGAATATATTTAACATTTTTATACATGTCACAACACACATATAATAACAAACCTATATAGTATATAAAAAGACAAACGCCAAATTTTAGCATTTTGTATTTCTTTTCTCTGTGTGAATAAAATAACAGTTCTTAACGTAGTTGCTAATACTGTACTATATTTCTAAAAAAAAATTACGAAAACCCCTGACATCGTCACCATAACAATGATAAATTTGCAAAATAATTAAGGCACATTTTTTAATGCTACGAAGCACACTCTTAAGAGAAATGTTTTAAACTTATGTTGGGATGTAACTAATATCTTAAAAGCATTCTGAAACCGTTACTTTGAGGGAAACCTTAATATACCGAACACCATACCATCCTTTAATCGAGTACGATTTTCGCTTCTTAAGAACCATTTGTCTTCAAAATGCACTGTACTGTGTAAGTAATAAATCAGTCTTAAAATCAGTTAATTATTTTATCTTCCTATTTCGTATTCTAATTGAGATAAATATCAGATAAGCATGTGTTACTTGTATCACGACATCAAGGTATTATTTATCAGGAATTAATATTTCATTTTATTTTTTTGTTAACTAATGTGCATAGGGCAGTGCACTAGACATCACTACCTGTGTGTAGTGTTGCGTTACACTTTTTAACGCATTAGAGTTTACATAAAATGATAAATTCAAAATTTCGTTTAAAAGTATAAATATCAGCGATCAATTTAATTACTGTCCAGTATAACTCAGTCAGTAAAACATTCGGAAATATGTATAGGACCTGTTAACCTAAATATTTGTTAACAGTTAAACTGAACTAAGATGTGTTAGAGTGGTTTTTTTCTCTGTCCGTATATTAGAGGTATGGAACATCAATAAATATAGTTTAAAAAACTAAAGAAACATGCTTTTAAAGATTATCAAACTAAAAAGTTAAAAATAATTTTAAAATTTAATTTATGATAATAGTATATAAGCAATACTAGTATAAATGAGAAAAAAAGCTTGAGGCGCTTTGTGCCATATTTTTTGTATATTAAGCGCCCCATGCTTTTTTCTCATTTATACTAGTATTGCTTATATACTATTGTCATAAATTAAATTTTAAAATTATTTATAACTTTTTAGTTTGATAATCTTTAAAAGCATGTTTATTTAGTTTTTTAAACTATATTTATTTTTAACTTTTTAGTTTGATATTCTTTAAAAGCATGTTTTTTTTAGTTTTTTAAACTATATTTATGTATAATTATCATAGGGAAATGAGTTACCGACACTACCTATTACCATCTGAGATAACTATTTGGAGTTGCAACGTCACAAAGAAATGGTAAAGTCTCGCGTGCCTTAGACCGCTCGGCTAACGAACGTGATGAAATTGGTGGGACATTATAGAGTGATGAGCCACTCACTCTTAGTCGAAAGAGTTACAGACGGACAGACAAACAAACATACAGGTGAAGCTAATATAAAGCATGTAATAAAATACGCATCTGTCGCCCATTTACTTTAAATACAGAATTATAAACTACATATTGTGAAAACATTCTGCAGCAGTTTTTGCTGAACGGAAAAACACGGATGAGAAGACAGACGAAATGTGTTTGGTAAGTGATTTTTCGTCAAATGAAATGGAACAGGACAGTGCTTATCAGAATGAAATTACAGAACTACTTTTGTGCAAGGAAATGTATTTTACAAATACATTTCAAGAGAAATCACCTTTAAATGAAATAGATCTTGCTGACATGGAAGAAATAGACTTAGATTTAGAGGCCAGGCCCCTTTCAAGTGACGAAATTTCTCTTGAAGGGCTGAAATATGTTTCTGGCTATATAGCTCACCGTTTCAGAAATAAATATCCTGACCTTGGCACTACGGATTTCAATTCGGAGGACGATAGCTGGATACATGTACAATCAAAGGGTAACTTAAAATGTCCCACTAATGAATTTTTTGAATTAATAAAGATCGCTGAAATGTGTTTTGATAATATTCATGGCAACAATTTGTGCAAAAAAGAGCGGATTTTTGAATCACTGATTAAAATTATTTGCGGAACTACTGAAAATAAATATCCAGAAGAAGTTATATACTGTTTTGTCAGGACAAGAACGTATATGCGTATCAAGTATTTGAACATGAAATATTTTAACGAACAAGACCAAAAACGCAAAGAAAGAAATAAGATGAGGAAAACTACCCTCTAAGATTTTTCAGTGTGATAGTGTCCACTTTCCTTCACCATAATATGTACGTTCATAATTTATTTACGATGTTTTTTAATTACTATATTTAAGAAAAGCATTTATTGTGAATATCGCAGCAATTATGTAGGGCTTAAGGTATTTATTGTATTCCAAATATTGAGTATGTAATTTTTATTGCCTTTATTAAAAATTATATATATATTAACAATGTAACAAAATTGCGATATTTTTGTATTGCTATTGCAATTTCGTTTCTTGTAAACATTATTGTAGACTTTTTCATATTGAAATTATATTTGCTATAGGGTTGTTTGTATTTTAATTTTACAGTTATAAGATTTTTTATATGTTGTTTACTGTTTACAAACATTTGAAAAATATTTCCTTAACCATATTTCAATTTCCATGGCAATAGTCTTGTTAGCTTTTCGGGTAACTCTTCTACATGGATGATAAGATGGTGCGACATCTAAAACATATCACACCACCTTTACATAACTATAAAACTAAGAGGTGTTTTCTTTACATAATATTAAAGCACAATGTTTCCTTGTGGCGTAGGTGATTTAGAATTTCCATTTATCTAGAAAAATGGGCTTTCAGAATGTTTTTTAACACACAGTGTTTGGGAAGGTTTTTGAAGAAAAAAATTGACTACGCGTTTTATTTTTTTGCAGCTGAATTAGGGCACTTGCATGAAATATAATTAATTCGTAGGAAGCGCAATGGTTTAAAGTATTGATGTTGAAGATTTGAAAAGATTTATTGAAATAGTGTGAGAGAATGAGCGAGTTGAGTGAGAAGAGTGCGGGAGTGGCCACATGACGTCTGCGCAGTTGCGGACAAAATAATCCATTCCGCCTCCCCATGGCGAAGGATGAGTGAAAGAGAACCCTGATAAACCTTCCCCTCCTCCGGGCACGATAGAACCTTATCGGCTGTGTGTTAGAGGGAGAGCGAGATACAACCTTCGAGGTTTTGTTAGTTCCCGCTAGATGGCAGGCCGCAGAGCGACCACCAGCGACACCCTTCTCGTATGAAGGCCATCTCGCCACTGACGAGCTGGAACTAAGCTCCTGACCTCCCTACATAGTAACGGTCACCCACATAGGCATCTAGACTCTTTAGTGGTCATATGATACAAAATTCATTGTTTTCGGGCCTGTGACCGTTTTTTACCGTGCACCAATCGCCTTAAGGGCCACTTCATTGACAGGCGAGCAGTTAGTTCTACAAGTCACGCTCGTCAAAACTATGAGCAAATAATTAAAACACAAATAGATTTTCTGTAAAGAATTGAAAGGTTAAAGTTAATTCCTTGAAATCTTACACAATCATCTTAAAAACGCGAACATAAAATAAGTTATTTTACTGGTGCATGTGTCCAGATGGTATCATATTTTGTCTTTTAATAACAGTTGGTGCATTTTTAAAATTATATACATATATATATAATCAATTTAAGTTCCTCAAAAAAACTAATTTGTTATGAATTCAACCACATTTACGTTATTCAAAGCAGAAAGTTATAAACTACCAACCACGGTTATGTACATCACTGTTGTGTATATATTTGTTAGTGATATATTTATAATAATTTTAGCAAGCTTTTATAACACAAGAAAAACTTGTTTTATCGAGGTCAAAATAGTGTCGTAAATAATTAATTAAGTAGAATCATGTATATGCATTTTAATAGGTAGATTTTTAGAAAAAGACTATCACTTGTAGCAGTTAGAGGTATATCTGTATACATCACATTTTATGGACATTATAATTGCCGTAATTTTGCAGAAATCACTTCCAATACTGATACGTATAATATAGTAATGAAAAATCTCGATCGAGTTCGTTATCAGGCAAAATCTGACCAAAAGGGTAGACACAGGGAAGTTTTATTGAACAACAGAAAAATACATGTGGCTCTCATAATATGACGAATATTGCATCCGTTTGAAGTATTATAACTAGTATAAGTAATACAAAAGATTAGTCTAAATAAAATTTTGATACGACCAACCATAACGGCAAGAGGTAGGGAAAATAAGGGTTGGACGACAAAGATATTCATAACACCATTGAATCCGATCAAATAGATTGGAAATATGATAGTTTATATCAAAAACTTTTCTCTGAAACCATTTTTGATAACACAAACCATTGATGCAAAGGTTGGAACAAAAGTTAAAGGGCAAAAAAATTCAAACTCCCTTAGTAAGCACACCATCAAATCTTTTTGGATTGTTTATGAACTTAATATTTTTATTTAAAACTATTATCTGAAATAATTTTTCATAAGAGAAACCATTCCTGCAAGGGTTTGAAGTAAACCGGGGTATAAATACAAAAAAAAAATTTCTTTACCATATTCGATATTAAATCCGTTTTTATTTTATTGTAAAATCTTACAATTTTATTCAAAACTTTCGTCCGAAATAATATTTTATATCGCCAACCATTACCACTAGAGATGGAAAAATAGTAGGAGTCAGAATGAAAAACAATAGAGTTTCGTACCATGTACATTATCTAAACCGTCTTACTTTCTAAATATTGACAGGTTCTACTACGAGATTTCAGACTTTGGCAGATGAATATTGTGCAGAAATAAATAAAACAAACATATTTGTGTAGCACAAATTTAGCTAATCGTGTATAAATATTTTTATTTTTTTATTTTATAAGTATTTTAATGTCAATGTCTGAAAGTCCGTTCAAAAACTGTAAATAATAGACACCGTATGTTTGACCTACTGTAGTTAATGAGGCCCAGTAATTTTGAGGGAAATTATAAAGTAAACATTTTCCAGTCTGGTATTCAATAACGCATAACTGTGTTTACATTACATTATATGTACAGGCACAATAAATTACAATATCACTAAACAACTTAAAAATGAAAACAAATCAATTCACAAGTTTGCAAGGACAGAGAAAACAAACTACAATATAAATATCAAAGAATAATAAATTCTAAATATTCGAATATAAAGCCCTTCCATGATGTATAAACGTAGATAACTTGTTAGTTCTGCTTTGGCACAGTTGTAGCGGTCAGGCCCGCTACTTTCGAACTGCGCGCGCCGTCGCGGGCCTCCGGCACTCCGCTCCCCTCCTTCTCCCTCCTTTTCCCCCCCTCCTAGTGTTTGTTCAATTGAAGGGCTTCGTGCAGTATAGTGACAAGCCACACTTTTATGAAAAGTGAGATTTTATTATTTTTAGATCCAGGGTTGCTGTATCTATCGTGTGTGCAAAAGGTTAGTAAATATCTCAATAGATAGCAGCAGAACCTCAAAATCATCTTAATGCTCAACTGCCATTTTCATGTGTTTCTCTTCTATAACATGATAAGCCACAGTTAAAGATGGCCGACATCAGTGAACACATGCCACATTGTAGCTCAAGAAAACGTGCTTCTGAGGCAAGTTCGGACAGTGACGATGTTAAGTAATTGTTCCGTTTTTGATGATAGTGATGCGGATGAAACCTACAAACCAAAGGATAACGAATCTGCAAGTAATTCGTATGGTGTAAGTATTAATTGTAATTTGTGACTTATCATACTCTTGCTCCCAATGGTATTTACGTACTGTCACATTTAATGATATGCCAAAATATCAATACAATAATGAATACAATTGCGAATTTTATCCCTATCACTAGATAATAAGTTTTATTTACATAAGTATGATGTAAATTATGTTATATTGTCTGGATAATTAATAACCTATATAAATATTCCCGGTGTGAAAAGAAGTGTGGCATATCATTATCTTGCTTGTATGTTTACATTAGCACGGCATTATCACACAACAATATTAGTATTTATTATTACATTTTTATATAAAATATAGGAAAGAGTGTTGCTTAGCAGTCTTCAATCGGCAGTTGGCAGTAGCCAATATATTGATTGCAACGAGCAGTCGTCAAGTTATTGATGTAAATGAAAGTTTAAAGGCCAAAATATTATGGTTTAAAAAATCTATGTTGACGATATATAAAGTCCACTTACCTTACCAAAATAAGAACTGGCCAGTAGTATCTCTTTGGAATCAACTCATCAAAGAACAGCGCCTTAAGGAAATTCATCATTATTTTCTTATAGTTGGACACACACATATGCCATCTGACAGAGATTTTTATTTAATAAAGAAGTGCCACAGGAAGGTTTCTCAAATATTTTCGCCAACAGAATGGCTCGATATAATAAAACAAGCAAACAGAAAGAGACCCTTGAAAGTGATAAGTATGTCACAAGTTGATTTTGTTAGTATGGATAGTCTTTTAAAAAATATAAGGAAATCTAAGGAAACAAAATGTGGCCAGGTAGTGAAATTTTCTTCCGCGCTTGCATTCAAGTTCACTTCTGAAAAACTAACTAGCTTCTTCATTAAGCATGCAGTGAATGAACACTACAAAAGGGTGAATTTTTGCAAGGTTGGCAGACCTACGGGAAAAAAAATTTGTAATCTGCTGAGGAAATATACAGCATCACTGAAGATTAACAAGAAGAAGTTGGATGATGTGCGAAGCCTTCTACCGTTTTTTCCTTCTGTCCACCACAACTTCTATAATGGACTTCAAGCTGATAGTGCTACGGATGTTGATGCAGATGTGGAACTGTTGACTTAAACTTTGTTATGTAAAAAGAATATACTACTGTATTTTAAGTGCTATTTCCACTTACTGCCTATTTGGTATTGTTGTTTGTTCGCGTAGTTAAGTTAAATAAGTCGCACTAATGTTATAGTAACTGATCAGACATTTTCTATATGCACCACATGTGTTTATTACATTTATATAATTTGATAATTAAAGCAAGGCAATAATATGACATGCCTCACGTACATGTGCATTATCACAGTATTATTTATCTACATTGAGCAACTTATGAGATGAGCAATAAAGTGATAAGCCACAAATATTTACACAAATGAAAGTTAAAAAAATACTACTGGTCTCAATTTACACCATTGGTGAAAATACAAGTGGCCAATATGCTTTCCAATAATTAAGTTAGATAATCATTAATGCTCACATTAAATAAAGCAATAACAAGAATTATAGAATTTGGTAAAAGTTTAAAATTGCTATATCTCTGTTTGTGCATGATGTGGCTTGTCACTATACTGCACGAAGCCCTTCAATTTGTACTCGTCCCCCCCCCCCCTTTTGATAGGCGCATGCACGCGCTGCGGCGCGAGCTTATAAATTGAGCTGCAACCATGTTGAGGGCCTTCTTCTACTGGTTTCCTTAGTCAGGCTCGGTTGTCAGCGGTAGCTGATCTGTTGTACCTCTACTAGCATGTAGTCCGTTAGGTTCTGTTTGAACTACGTGCGTGTGCGACCTCAGGGGAATAATGTAAGTTGGTTTGAGTCGTCAGTGAGGCGGTGGCCCTCACCCTAATGTAGAGTCATTTATTCTTAAATTTGTTCTGTCTAAATTCCTTTTCGGCCGCCACCATCAAAAATAAGTTTGGATTTTTGCTGTAAATTAACTTCATCTTCGCTTCCGTTTTTGTTTGTAATTGTCTCCCCCTGAGACGTCGTCGCACGTATTTGTTTATTAAAGTATAGTGTAAATTCTTTCCTTTTTTTGTACCTGCACTTTGCAGTAGTTTTGTAATTCTACTTAATGTGAATTTAACTTCATACTTGGCAATGATTTTATTTCGAGTCAACTGGGCATTGCCCCCTTTGACGGTCAGTTGTTTGGATCGTTTACGGTGTAGCCGGCATACCTCACAAATTTATTATTGTTAACAAACACGTTTTGTCAAAAAAGAAATTTGTTCCCAATTTATGTATTTAGCCTTGCCTTGTTTTCGCTTAACATTATCAGTAATGTTAACGTAATGTTTTGATTTGACTTTGTATTTGAATAAAATGTCTGTGTACCTGAAACCATTTACCTTGTATACCTGATCTGCTCCATTCACGTATACCCCAGTTCATGCCAGGTTCTGGCCTCCCTCCACGTTTAGTTAGGCCCTTTTCACAGTCTTAACAATATAAAACTGCACAGTGCCATACAGTGACATTTAATGGAATGTTACTTGGTGTGTGTTGCGTGCGCCACGGAATAGTTATATTCTGTTAATATTAAGTAAGTGTTTGTTTCTGTTTGGTGCGGTATTAAATTTGTATTTCAGACATTAAATTTAGAGTAACTGGTAAGGTAGGGCTCTTTATATTTGCAGATGATCTATGTCTCTATGCTAGAGGAGCTATGTCTCTATGCTAGAGGAGCTATGTCTCTATGATAGAGGAGCTATGTCTCTATGCTAGAGGATCTATGTCTCTATGCAAGAGGCGCTATGTCTCTATGCTAGAGGAACATTGTATCTATGCTAGAGGAGCTATGTCTCTATGTTAGAGGAGCTATGTCTCTATGCTAGAGGAGCTATGTCTCTATGCTAGAGGAGCTATGTCTATGATAGAGGAGCTATGTCTCTATGTTAGAGAAGCCATGGCCTATTCTTCACTTGTACATAAGTCGCGTCAGCATGAGGGAGCCTTTACCTTGGGTTGAGTGTAACTTTGTTAGACTGATAAATATTTGTTCGTCCAGTGTTAATCCTATGAGGTTTCGTAACACCTACATGTGATGTGATTTTTAAGTATGTTTAATCGTGTGTGATAATGTTAATAGAATGTTGCAGTAAACTATTTTCCCCTGTTTTCATTGCATGAATTGTAGGGCCCTTGAATCAGAATACATGAATAACGTAAATTATTTGCCACCTAAAAGTGGATTTAAGAATCCTTTATGTTGGATTTGTGAAGATTCAAGCATTGTAGCAGAATTCTAGTTTTCCAATGCTACGCTTCCCTAGTTAAGTTCAATATGTATGTTTTGAGTCATCTTGTAATATGCCTAAACAGTCCGCTGGTGTAAATTTAAGTGCACTTTTAGATAACGATCAGTTGCCACGCCATTACACTAGTGGGATCAAATAGGAGTTTGCAACCACCTAGAGGTGGGTTGTTACAGCAATTTTCGGTATCTGTTCCAACCAGTTACTGATACAGTAATGTACTGGTTACAAGTAGCTGATACTTCTGTATAAGCTACAGCAGTAGCGGTCCCAGGAAGCGACAAGGTATCAGCATTCTCGTTACAGGTTAGGGATCGTCCATTAATCACGTGAGGCTCGAAAGGGGGGGGGGGGAGGGGGTCGGGAAAAATCACGAAATATCACAAGGGGGGAGGGGGTGTAGAGAGATATCACGTGTATTTTTTTTTGTCGCCCGATTTCTACTAAACAGAAAAGCGATGCGTGACCTTGACTCGCTGTAGCCAGGCAACAATATCCCCGCCCGCCGCAACATGAACCACCCGGCTCGGCTTGCCAGTCGCTAGTAAGACTGTGATTTTGGCGCCGAATACATGCGTAAATCACATATTCTTTCCTTTATTATTTTTATGCCAGTGGGAATAAACCTGCAACCTAAATGTGTGTCTGGACATTTTTATCACTGTGCTTAATTTTCCAGAATTAAATTAGATTATACCTATATTTAAAGATAATATTCCGAAATTTTTAAAAATATTTTGCACCAAAAAATACACGTGATTTATTGGGGGGGGGGGGGGGTTGTCTGAAACCTCACCACAAATCACTAGGGGGGAGGGGGGGTTTAAAATTTGCTAAAAAAACATCACCTGATTAATGGACGACCCCTTACACATCCTCCGTGCCGTCATCACCAGCGTAAAAAGGTATCATTTTTCTGTTTCCACTTTCTTCGTATAAAGGTATCAGTTTTCTCATTCTACATTCTTCGTAGTCGTAAAAAGGTATCGGTGTTCTCTTTCCACGCCTTTCGTAATCGGAGGCTTCAATCTTTGCAAGGAGCACGCACTGCGCACTGAGTGTACTTAGATGAGAAGCCTAATATGTACATCAAGCTCTGTCCCTGCCCGAACACGCCCAAATATTCACCTTCGGCCAACCTCGGGATTTGTTTTATTTTTGCGCAGGAAAAATTAATTCAAATATTAAAAGTGGTCGGTTAGGTTAGCTACATTAAAACACTTTAGAACACTATGGACGGTTGGTTAGGTTAGTATAGCTACATTAAAATAAACAGAGAAATATAAATATATATAAATAAACCCGAGGTTGGCCGAAGGTGAATATTCGGGCGTGTTCGGGCAGGGACAGACTTGATGTAAGTACATCGTAGGCTTCCCCCCCCCACAATCTTTCCCTTCTTTATCCCTTATTCGTCGTGCCGCTCCCTCCCCTTTCACAAGCTCCGCCCAAGTGACTGTCATCTGCGATCGGGTTCTGCGCACATTGGCCGTGGTGTTGTTCCAGGTGAATTCTAAACTGATACTAAAGTACTTGATACTTGAATAGTGTACTCGTTTGGAGTACTTGATACAGGCGTGTATCAGTTACAAAGTAGCTGATTGATACTCTGCAACCCACCTCTAACCTGTACTGATATATCTTACGGCAAAAAACATGCTGAGCTTGAAGATTTTTAATTACGTGGCATCGAGGCCTCTCATTACGTTTTTGACGTGACAACGTCTAATAAATCTATGAACACCGGTTTCACTCACGAAAAAGTGTCCCGTAACCACATTATCCAACAATGATGTGTCCCGTTACGCTCATTGTACGCTTGCGCCGCATCTATCGCTCTTCCACTCGATTGGAACAACCATCGATTTGACTTTTCAATCATGTTTTCGTCGTTTGAATTATTAATATTATGTAATTTAACGATCGTCCAACGATTTTCAGCACAATCGGTACGGTCATTTAAAAGTAATGTTGAATTTTCAAATACATTTTTGTACGAACAATGGTGTTTTACAGTTACACATAATAATTTGAACTACACCCGGGATATTTTGCATAATGTTTTAAAAATATTGTAACACATTATAAATAGGTTTGGTGTATTTGGGATGCATATTTGTTACAAAATCGTATTATAAAAACAAAATAACATTATTCCCTTACGGTGCTGCCATCTACGGTGACGGACGCGAACCGAACGAATCGCGCTATCTAGCCGTTTCCGCGGCAACCAGGCACTCGTTAATAGATATTTTCCCTTGTTTATCGCGAGGGGCGTTATTATTAATGAATTATAAATAAAATTTCGTGCCCGGGGCCACAACTGCATATCATTTTGAGCACTGGAAGACATAAAAACGTAAAATATTCTCGACGAATTTTAATCTCGGCCCCAGCGCACCACGAGCGTCTGGGTTGGAGTTTGAAGCCGAATTTCTTTCTTAAAACTTACTTATACTTATTTTATTAACTTCAGGGGCATTTTTATTGAATTCTACGTTTAATTTCACGACGAACAAACTACGTCGTTAAATGTGTAATTGCGAAAAAGCGTAAAAAATTCTCGACGATCTTAAAGTTAAATAGCAAACATGTATAAAAGTTATAGTTAAAATAATCTCTTCGTTAAAGTAATAAACATATTTGAATTAATGATTGCAAATAAAAGTAAATTTATCAATTAAATTATAGATTTAATTTCACTCCTTCTTTGTATCCATACAAAATAGTGATAATTCAATAAAAATGATTCAATTTTATTCATAAAAGTATGCAATCATTTCATCATTGTTTTGTTATGACGTTGTCACGTTAAACTATCGTCCGTAAACCGACTTTACAGACAAACAATTTTTTTTGAACGTATCGTGTATGCAAGTGAAGAGTAAAGAGACTTGCTTTGTGTAGAATACAACAAACCTGTTTAACTTTGTTTGAAGGATGCGCATTGATTATAGTATTTTTTGAAAATTAATAGTCATAAGTTATGTATATTTTTATGTGTTTCTATAATACAGGTTGCAGTTTGAGTAACATGTATTTTAATATTTTCTTGTGATGAGTTTGTGATAGCTATTTTTATTTAACATTTTGTGCCCGTTGGCTGTCAGTAGGTAACTAAAGTGTATCTATGTAATACGCCTTATGTAGACGTCATTAATTATAAATCGTTAACGTTATTATTTCTAGGAAAATTAATTTGTGCCAATGCAGCGAAGATAACAAAGGATTTTGTGGCCAGTTACAATAAATCTTATTTCCTTTTTTGGAGAAAAGTCTTTATGTTATTTTGATAATTTCTACCTTTTCCCAACCCCGTTTGCCTGTATTATTAATTTTGAAAAAAAGATTCTGCCTTTTGTTATAATCATTTTGAATACCTACACACGCAGCTGAGGCAGGGGATTTACGAGAGAGATTATTTTGCGATTTTAGTGATTCTCACCTTTTTTGAAAAGTCTAATTTTCCTTTTTCAACAACGGGTGTGTGGGATGTTGGTCAGCTTTGACCTCGGCGGTACAAGTCAGGGCCGTGACATGTACTAGAATAAAGAGTTATTATTTTGTTACATTTTATTGAATAAAATATAATGTGTCTATTACTTTTTAATAAATTTTATAATTTTATCTACATATTGTAAATATATAGGTGAATTAAATCTATTTTTTATATTTTGGTTTTTAAGGTTCATAATAACACTGGCAGGAAATAGAACATCGACATTACGTGCATATACGGCAACACGAGCATGTTTTGGGAACCACCAGCACCAGAGATAAAGATGGCGACAGTATGGCTGTCTCCACCATGAGGATACAAATCAATGACGGCTACCTCCAGCCGTCACAAACCACCGATAAGAGTAACTCAGGAATGGATATGACCCTTGTAACATAAAGCACAACAACCAGGAGTGCAGTGCCCGAAAGCATGTCAATGTAACGAGAAGTGCAATGTTCGGAAGTGGGATTCTCTGTGATGATGGTGATGATGCAATGTACGGATAACTGCCATATTTGGGGGTGGGGCGCTCGATTAAAAAATGGTGGACAGAAATTAAGTAATCCAAGATGGCTAGCAAAATGAGACAAGTCAAGATGGCTTCTGTAAATGATGCGATCAAAGCTAGCCAATGGAAATGACGTAAACTAAGTTGGCTACCGGAAATTATTTGTACCAAGTGGGCCGCCGTAATGAGCCCTAGGTGGCGCGCTTCCCTCCTAGCGCTTGTCTTGTAATTATTCAGTCCGATCACTAACATGACGCCTGCGGGGTTCGCTACCCGCAATGCTTGCGCGCCCAGTAAGCAGTTTAACAGCCAGGGGAACAGTGGTTCTGCTACGAAAAGAAGTGTCCCAAGGAAAAATAACGCGTTCCTATTGTCTACATCCGGAGATGAAGAAGGCGGGCATAGAAGCGTGTTCTAGGAGGTTCTCTTGTGGGCCGACCGGCGTTGCTCCGGGCATATAAGCCCCTGGAGAGCAGTAACAGCAAGGAGTGCGCACAGAGAGCGCCTCTAGCCCACCGCCACTCCGACAGTAGACACCGCTGCAACTACGCACCTCTGGGTTGGCAACGATACACTTAGGTAATTAAGTGATAGAGTAATTTCCGAGTCTGAGGTGACAGAATATTTCTTAACTGAAACACTGTAGGAAGAGGTAGGACATAGTCTCATACAAGTTTGGACTTAGTCAAATTTGGGAAGACGTTGCCGTTCGTCGCAGCGTTTGTTAGACACTTCTGCACTTAGGTATATCGGACTTAGGTTCATGGGTGATACTACGGTGCGTACGTGTTCTTACGTGAGTTACATATGAAGTGTTACGCTTACGTATGGAAGGGCATTCATGAAAATGATTGTCCGAGGTGCTTTTTCGTAAGTGCCTGAAGTGGGTTCACAATTGAGTTACGTAAGATAGTCGCGCGCTTGAAAAGAGACAGCGCACATATTGACCGCAGCGAGTGCGCAGTGACAGTCTTCAGCCAAAGGACAAAGACCAGCAGTAGCCTATATGAGAGGTAGTGTGACTGATTAGTGCGAGAACTCTGATGCAGAAACAAGTGACTGCTGAGCTCTTAGAAGACCTGGTACCGAGAGATCATCTGGCAGCTCGGTGTAGGTGAGCGAGTGGTTCTCCGACTACTAGAGCCGGCGCCAGCGAGTGGGAACTGTTAAACACTAGCTCTGAACACGCGCGGTGCCCTGATAATATATTTATATTTTAATATTTGCTGGTAATTATGTATCTTATTCCCACTATTCTTATGGTGCGCACAGTTGCCAAATTATTTTTTACTAACAATTGTTTGCTTAAAGAGCCCATGTAATTTTATATTAATAGTATAATCTATATAACAGTGTTAATTCATTGTGAATCGGACATTAAAATTAGTGTTTTGTTTATATTGCGTAGGTGAGGGTTGTATATTAAGAGATAAATTCAGATGGCTTATTTTATTTATGTCCCTTTTCATTGATTATGTTTTATATTACTTTTGAGACAAATAAGAATAAATATTGTTGTTGTAAACAATATTTTTATTTTCAAAGCAACTCAATTGCCATTACTTTTCTTTTTATTTTAAGATACATTCACTCTTGCTAAATAATCGGCAGCAGGTGTTAGGTGTGTTTTGCAGGGATTGCTGTGGTTGAAACACTGTTACCAACACTTGCAGTTAATGCCCGGCCGATGGCAGGGTATTAGGTGTTGGCAGGGCTGCGAGATGGGATCCAGCCTCAGTAGTGCCTGGCGTGTGTTGTGAGGCGAGGTGACTCCTAGCGTGTCCGTACCTGCGGGCGCTGGCTCGGCGTGGCTCCTGGCGGCGGGCATGGCGGCGGGCATGGCGGCGGGCATGGCGGCGGGCATGGCGGCGGGCATGGCGGCGGGCATGGCGGCGGGCATGGAGGCGGGCATGGCGGCGGACGGCGGCTGCTCCGCCAGAGAGCGGAACACTCCTGTGGTCGCCGCAGACGGTGAGTGGTCGGCCGCTATCGGCTCGTGCAGCGCGCTCTTCAGCGACAGTATTCGCCCCATCTGCACACACACACACGTCAACTCATTACTAAGTAATCATGCCCAAAAACACTACTAACAATTATTTTCACACCCATTTTCCCCAGTGTTAGTCACAGCCAATAAAACACGCAATGGGGCTCTACATTCATATCAGTATGCATCATTTACATTGTTTAAACATAATTGGCTATATTGTTACGATTTACCGCGGGTTCGTAAAGGATAGCCCAAATAAAGATTTTATTACACTACACAGTTTTATTTATTGCCACTACTTATGTCACTTACAAAAATCTTCTAAAATAGCAAATAATTAATTACACTTAAAGAAAGGTCTATTCCCCAGTCACTCGTGACACACACCGCGCTGGGCCGCACCTCTGGCGCAACTCTCGCCGCAGCACCCCTCGTGGGTCTCCGCCGCGGGACTCCGCCGCCGCCGACGCACTTCCCCTTCGCCGAGGATCCACTCGACTCCTCGCTCGCAACTTCGCTCGGGACTCCGCTGCACCCGCGACTCTATCGCCCGGAAACTCAGCCGCGGGAAAACTCCCGACTCCACTGAACTCACTCACTCCCTGCCCTGGAACCTTCGTCCAAGGACTTCGCCACTCTGCCGCACCCGCGGCACTATCGCCCGGAAACTCCGCCGCGGGAGAACTCCCGACTGAACACTCCGAACTGACTCAACTCAACTCCACTGACGATCTCGGGCATATATATATGCCCCGGCGCAATTCCAGAACTCACTAGAGCGGCCGGGGCCAGTCGCGTCACTTCGAGCCGTCCCGACAACAGAAATCTCTCGAAAACACGTGTCGGCGGCTTGCGTAACTCCGCAGCTAGCAGGTTTCGGATGTCAAACTAACAGTGCCGCGCGGGGGAGCTGAGGGCTGGAGGGAGATAAGGTGGTGTACCAGGTGCGCACTGCACATCTCATGTTACAGCGTGCACCTGCGCGTGACGTGGCCTTGCTCACGTTCATAACAATATTATAGAGAAATATATTTATACTTTAGCATAACAAAAAATTTTCACATGTGTGTGAATGAATTACACACACACACAACTAAGATATATTTAGCTTTATAGGTCCTGAGATTCCACTTTAACTCTTAATTATCAGCAGGAAAGATAGTAACTTGAAGCATTAAATCAGCAATCAGGTCAGGTTCGTCAGTGCAAGTATCCCAGTGTCCTGCACAATGCACTCGTGCGTGGACACGTGAAAGTGAAAATTAAAAGTGACAGGAAAAATTTAAAAGGAGCTTAAAGACACCAAAGACATGTAGCACAATAGGTAGATTCTCTCAACAATCGTTCGAACATAAAATGAGAAAATCCTGCAAGTGTTTTTCCACAGTACACTTAGTATTTCTTAATATCGCAACCGCAAATGAGGGAAGCCTGCAAGTTCCATGTCTCAGTGGGCTCAGGAGTCATTCAGATCACAAGCCCAGGGCCAGGTTTCAATCAATGCCCTAGCACGAATTGAGAAAGTCGAAAAATCTATTAGCATAGAATTCTGAGACTTCTTTCAAGGCGCTGTGTGAAATAGAAGGGAAGTTTGCAAGAACAATGGAAAAATGAGCTGAGGCTTTAATTAAGGTTCTTTCCCGAAGGATTGGAAGGCTGCTAGACCTGTGGTACAACAGACTGGGTTTACATTTAAGGTGCTTCTAAAAAAAGGGGGAAGCATGCAAAGTCCAATGCATAGAGTGTTAAGACTTTATTAACGCAATAGCTCAAAAGAAGGAGGCCTGAAAGAACCACTACACAGTGTGGTTGAGGCTTCCTTCAAAGCGCTACAACGAAAAAGGAGAGAAACATGCAAGGCCAGTGACACAGTGGGATAAGGCTTTGTTTTGAGGCAAGTGCAAAAGAAGTGGAGGGCCTGAAAAACACGTGACACAATGGGCAAAGACTCATTTCGGGGACTAGAAAGAAGAAGTGAGTGAAGCATACAAAACTTGTAGCAAAAAGGGCTAACCCTTCCTTCAGGCATTAGCGCGAAGGAGAAGGATGGCCTCCAAACTTGGTTGAGGCTTGCCTCAAGCACTAGAATGAAAAAAGGGAAAGTGTGCAAAACCAGTGACGCAGTGGGATAAGTCTTTCTGCTTGCACTAGTGTAGAAGACAGAATAAATATAGAAAACCCATATAAAAAAAATTGTTAAGCCTTTATTTAAGTTGCTGGTGCAAAAGAGGGGAGAGATCATGGGGTGGCCACATCTGCAGGATTACATTGGTAAGTGTATGAAGACTTTTTTTTCTTCGGCTAATTCTTTCGCCATATTGGTTATACGCCCATAACATTGGCTGAAGTGTAGTGTTTAGAGTGTGGAAACAGTTTTAAATAACTTTGTTGATTAAAGTTACTGTTTTTAACTACGGTGTATCTAATCCATACTTACTAACCATCATTAGACTTGGTCAAGCACCATTTCCGCAATGTTTTGGGCGCAACCATGCGGCGATGGAGAGGTTAAAAAGTGACTTCACCTACGTCACAGAAAGACATCTCCTTACAATTCCTAACTCCCTGGTATAAACGTTTTCGAGAGCATTGCCACTGTACGCTGAGTATTAATTCAAATTTCTAGCCCATTTGAAGAGAAAGTCTGCAAGAAACAGTTGCATTATGGACATTATGGACACTATGGACTAGCCTGAAGTAACAGGAAATCTAAAGGTCCCGTAGCAGAGATGTCCGAGACATCCTTCAAGGTGCTAGCACTAATTAAAAGAAAAGCATGTAAGACCTGGAACACAGTCAGCATAGCCTTTCTTCAGGCACTAAAACAAAAAATGGGGACTTTGTCAACGTTTTGAAAATCGGGCTACGGTTTCCTTTACAGGACCAGCACGAAGGAGCAGGAAAGACTGCAAGACCCGAGGCACAGTGGACCAAGTGTCTTTCTGCATGTGCTAGTGTTAAATAGCGGGGAACTTCACAAAACCAATGACACATTGGGTTAAGACTTCCTTGAAGTGCTGATGCGAAAGAGGAGGGAAGCATGCCAAAACCATGGCACATTGGGATGAGCCTTCCTTCAGGCATTAGGAAATTATGCAATGACATAGCACATTAGGCTTAAGTCTCCTTCAAGGCACTAGCGCGAATAAAATAAGTAAGTATGGAAGACCTGTATCAGAGTAAGTAAGCAATACCTTTAAGTTGGTAGCTCAAATAACGGGTTACGTCTGCAACACTCGTGACACAGTGAGCTAGGTCTTACTGCAGGTGCTAGCTTAAAACAGGCAGAAGCCTTGGACCGAAATAGGAGAAAGTATGCAAGTCCTGTAGCATAAAAATCTAAGATTACCTTAAAGGTACTAGCATGAAAGAGAGGATACATTTGTAAGACCTGTGGCACATCAAGCTGTGACATCCTTCAAGGCACTTTTCGAAAGGATTGCAAAGTCTGCTAGAACCTTGGCATAGTAGGCTACGCTTCCTCAGCTCAAAAGAGAATGGAAACATGACTAGGGGGACCATGTAACTCCTGTCACACACAAACGCCCAGATAAAAACCCCTTAATCATAAGTCACCCCTGTGCCTCCTCCCCCCGCAACCATCAATTTTATTTAAGACCACATTCATCTCAATAAGTGTCAATTAAGATCCCATTAATCCCAGTTAAGGTCAATTACTGATTCCAATCAATCTCTATAAGTGTCGAATACTAAAAAAACTTTCATCTCGAACACCCCCTCTCACATAACGATCTTAATATTTTCAAATTGACAATTATTAATTTTTTTGCATGCAGTACGCACACCAATTATAGTCCTGGCCACCTGGCTGATGAGCGCGCAATATATAGCCTATATATACCCCACCACTACGCTGCTGTACGCACACCAAGTATAGTCCTGGTCACTACGCAGCTTTAACCACACCAATATAACAACCCAGCTAACAAAACTGATGAAGGCGCACTATGTATAGCCCCGGCTACTAATCTACTGTACGCACACCAAGTATAGTCCTGGCCAACACGCTGTGCGAATGAAGAAGCTATCGAGTAAGTTAATGTGTTTGGTGAGTAAAGGGCATATGTAAACACTTGAGGGCTTATTTGATGTTTCGGCGGACTGTGGCGGAATGTGGCGGACTGTGGTTGGACTGTGGCGGACTGTGGCGGACTGTGGCGGACTGTGGCGGACTGTGACGGACTGTGTCGGACTGTGTCGGACTGTGGCGGACTGTGGCGGACTGTGGGGGACTGTGGCGGACTGTGTCGGACTGTGTCGGACTGTGTCGGACTGTGGCGGACTGTGGGGGACTGTGGCGGACTGTGTCGGACTGTGGCGGAATGTGGCGGACTGTGGTTGGACTGTGGCGGACTGTGGCGGACTGTGGCGGACTGTGACGGACTGTGTCGGACTGTGTCGGACTGTGGCGGACTGTGGCGGACTGTGACGGACTGTGGGGGACTGTGTCGGACTGTGGCGGACTGTGTCGGACTGTGGCGGACTGTGGCGGACTGTGGCGGACTGTGACGGACTGTGTCGGACTGTGGCGGACTGTGGCGGACTGTGACGGACTGTTTATGAGTCATAAACCTACAAATGTAGGATTGAGCACTAACACTATGACAACTCTGTACAATGGAGTATACCTGGGCATACTTACCTATGCGTGCTCAGTCTGGTATGAATTACTACGCAATTCACACGTAAGAAGAAGGTTAAACTCATCCCAACGAACAGCTCTAATTGCTGTAACAAAAAGCTACAGAACTACGTCTTTAGAAGCACTGCAGGTTATCGCTGGAACCTTACCTATAGACCTACTTATACAAGAAAGAGCAAAAGTTGTGATATTAAAGATGAAAAAGGAATACACTGCTTCAAAGTATCGCAGAATTCACATAGAAAATATGGAAATCTGGCAAGAAAGGTGGCGAAATTCTGACAAGGGAAGACATACACACAATATATTCCCTTCAATAGAAGAACGGATGAAATTTTCATGGATAAGTACTGACCACTACACTTCACAATTCCTAACAGGTTACGGGAATTTTAAATACAAATTAAACTCTTTTAACTTAGTGGAAAGCCCTATGTGCCCTGTGTGCATGGAAGAAGACACAGTAGCGCATGTTCTAAATGATTGCGTTAAAATAGAAGACATACGAGACAAGTACACAAGGAAGATGGCTATGGAGGATGTTGATATAAAGGATATTAATCAAATTGTGAGAGATAAGAAGACTTATGACATATGGAGAAATTACACCTTTGAAGTATCCAAGAGACTGGAGCGTTTCGATAGCTGGATGCACGAACAATCTCTGATGGAAGATCTGCTTTCTGATACGGAATAACTAATTACAGAAAAAAAAAAAATAAAAATAATTTTTCGAATCTCCTACACAAGTTTCTTTGGCTGTTCTTCTTGTGTATAGTGTAATCGAACAGCCGGAATATTATATCAAATTAGATAAATGAACTGAAAAGAATAAATTAAGAATAAGAAAACTAAAAAATATATACACCAGATCTCTCTTTGAAAATAAGAATAAGAATTATGACAGAATAACGCCCTGGAAACCTGTATAAGCAAGCTAAAAGGATATGAATTATTATATAATATAAACTGTAGTATATTATATAATATATATATGTGTGTTAAAAATATAATCATGTGTGCAATAAATATAAATAAACTACTCTTGCAAACCTTATAAAAAGGATTATATCCAGAGTAGTCTTTAAGTAAACATACATAATCTATAATATAAATTATTTTTTCTATAAAGCTACAAGATAATCTGTGACGGACTGTGGCGGACTGTGGCGGACTGTGGCGGACTGTGACGGACTGTGACGGACTGTGGCGGACTGTGGCGGACTGTGGCGGACTGTGGCGGACTGTGGTGGAATGTGGCGGACTGTGGCGGACTGTGGCGGACTGTGGCGGACTGTGGCGGACTGTGGTGGAATGTGGCGGACTGTGACGGACTGTGACGGACTGTGGCAGACTGTGTCGGACTGTGGCGGACTGTGGCGGACTGTGGCGGACTGTGGCGGACTGTGGCGGACTGTGGTGGAATGTGGCGGACTGTGACGGACTGTGACGGACTGTGACGGACTGTGGCAGACTGTGTCGGACTGTGGCGGACTGTGGCGGACTGTGACGGACTGTGGCGGACTGTGGCGGACTGTGGCGGACTGTGTCGGACTGTGGCGGACTGTGACGGACTGTGGCGGACTGTGGCGGACTGTGGCGGACTGTGGCGGAGCGGACAGAAACAGGCAGGCTGAGGCCGAATTACCCGATCACGACTACAAACCATTGGCGACGACTTGTGAATATTACTCGTACAGAACGGTAAGTTGTTTAAGTAGCGATGCACGGGAAAGATTGCTCCTTAGACTTAGACGTGTTTGGAACGAGTGTACCGTTGCAGTTTCGGACGTGTCGACGACTAGTTCTGAGAGATGTCGCGAGGCCTGTCTTTCGCCCGAGTGTCCGAGTGTCTCCGGCGGTTCCTACTTTCCGTCAGCGACATGGATGCTACTCGGCTGGCGCAAGTAGCACGGGGGACTACTCGCCATCTGCAGGAGTGAGAGGCGAGTGTGATCCTTGGTTAATGTCCTGCTTTGCAAGAGGATTATAATCGTCTTTGATATAAAGGAGTAGCCGGACATTGCGATCGTCGTGTCAGTATTAATATGTTATTAATACATTGTAGTTTGAATTACGAGACGTCACACTGATTTCCTGTCTCGTGTTGACATAGTTAAATTGTTTTGTATAGTCTTTTCATACAGTTATTGTGAAGTTGTTATAATTTCCCAAGTTACAGCACGAATATTGTATTTTTTTTTTTGTTTCTTGGTCATGTCTTACGATGAGTATTGATATTTTTTATTAGATATTAAAATATTCTAGTGGGGCAATTTGCGCTATAGTATTTCAAGTCGATACGCATTTTCATGTAGCCGTAATATTTCCATTACTGCCATATTTTTTTGATGCCTCAATAATTACCAAATTTTTATCAGGATTGTCAAAGTTGTTTTCTTTTCTAAATCGATGTTGATGGGTATTTTGGTATTTTCTGTTTTAGGTCTATAGTTGTGCTATCGGAACGTGTTGCCTTGCAGCGGGAAGAACTTAGCGCACAAGCGAGAGAACATGTTGTCGATTGATCATTTTTGTGAATTTTGTATGTTACCATTCATACCGAATAAATGTGGTTCTCACAACTTAGTTTTTGGTTTCGCTCGTTTTCAACTCCTTGTTAATAATCCTCTCGATGAGGGGCACCACGAGAAATGCGTGACTCTGCGTAAACCACTCGTGCTCTCTTCAGAGCTTAGTTTTGCATGAACTTAATGTTGAGTGTAATCCTGTTTGTGATAACACCGTGCTCTCACAGTATGGCCTTTTCAGAAACTCCTTGCATAAATCAGAGCCAAAAGACTGCTGAGTGATTTGGGGATCGGCGAGTTCGACAGGTGAGAGAGACGTGGAGCAACTGAGGCAGTCAGCTCGTCTGGTGGCGGCTGTGTTGTTGGACTCCAAGATGTCAGCTGTGAAATAATACAAGATTGCAGAATCCAAGATGGCGTTGTGACATAATTCAAAATTGCAGATTCATAAATGGGATTGGGTAATCCCAGACGGCTTCCAAGGTCAAGGTCAAAAATCGAGGTGCAGGTCATCAAAGATGGCCGCCGTGACATCGCAATCCCAGATTGTGGACCCCGGCACCTGCACCACACTCAAGTTCCAGTTTCAGATCCTACCAATGTATACATCTCTTGTATACATCAAGAGCAAAGTCTAGTAACTGGGGCCCAAAGGGGGGAAGGATTATGTATCTAAGTGGAAAAAAACTTTTTTCTAATATTTTACACTTTTGAATAGTGCCGATTCAGTCAGGCAGTGAAGCGTGGAATCTTACGTTTTACTTTTTTTTCTACCCTGATCTATTACTATGCATTCTATATTAGATTTTTTAATCTTTTGCATTTATCATGAAACAATGTGATTATTACGGGTTTAGCGTACAAACCAGCTTTTTCAGCGGTCAATCACATTTCAGTCCGAATGTCTTGAGAATGCCTTGCTTATAAATAAATAACACCGTACCATCACGCTTATCCAAAGGTGTTTTTTGTTACCTGGTCATAACAGAAAATGGCCACCTCCTCACTTCAATTTGGCATGCCATATGTTTTTTTTTAGTTCCCATTAAATAACTAACGACTTTTATTTCCACGGAACATAAAACACTTGATTTTTAATGCATGCATATCGACTTGGAATAATTTATGCTATTTTAAGACTCGCATAGTAGCATGAACGTACAGCTGTAATGCCTACTCTTACAGGCAGGATATATGCGAAGTGGTACAAGTGTCTCATACGAGAGAAGCTTCATCTAAGGCCCAGCGTCGCCAAGCTATCCTGTCTGCAGTCAGCAGTCCTGTGTCGCAACACCACTCACTTGCACTTTCCGCGCGCTGAGACCAGTGGGAACTCGTCACACGTGTTACGTCGCTACGATCGCACGGCAGGGCGCGTTCCCACGGCAGCGCCTCAAGGCCACGAGAATCTGCCGTGGGGACTGTGTCCCGGCCAGCAGCAGTCGAGCTGCCAGGCACCAAGCCGTCTCTTGCCCTTTGCTGACCAACATTTCAACCATTGCATGGTCCTTCAAAATGTTCACCGCCTACCAGCCTTCACGTGTGCGTCAAGGAAAAACGTTTCGTGGTTTCCTCTCGCTTTAGGCGTGTCTGTTTCCTGGCTACCCTGCATTGTAACACATTCTTTAACGAGTTCCTGAATAGATAGTGAAAGTTATTAAGTACAGCATATCACATACAAAAAATTTGCATCTCCTCGGAATTTTGCCTTTATCCCATAAAAAAAATTTAAAGGACACATTATTTTTTTATAGCAAATTTCTGAAAAAGATTCTATTGATATTAAACCTTAATGGCATATCAGAAACATTGTCAAAATTCTAGCAAATTTGTCGCAGTTAGAGCATCACGGAATTAATTTAAATCCATCATATTACATGAAAACCTGTATTTGCAAAATTTATTTTTTTATGTGTATGTGAATGTTTCTTTGTCTGTTGGTGTGGTTATTTTTCCCTCCCTGATGTGTTCCTAAACCATTCATCCGATTTTCTATGCACAATTGACCTTCGAAACACGAGAAAGATCACTGTCTATGTGAGATTTTGATAAAGTTAACCCTTAAATCAAAATTAAATTATTCTTGATCATTGTTAACGCAATATTACACATGACAGTATCATTTTCTTTCTTAACCATCGGTTTTGAAATTATAGAATTTATGAAATTTCGAACACTTAAACTTTGAAACACGAGGAAAGTTAGTGTCTAGGTGAGATAACGTACATTAGGTGGCACATGAGTCGTATTCATGGCGGTATCAGTCTATGGAGCGGGTGTCTGCTCTGAAGTTGGAGTCACTGGTTAGCAGTAAGATATCAAAACAAATTGTAGCTCTATAAAGCCATATATATATATATATTAGCTGCACTACCAGGCGTTGCCCGGGCTGAACACAGGGTGAAGGGGACTTTTTTCGAAATTATATGTAGACATTGTCTTCTTAATTTGAACTCCAAGTGTGCAAAATAATTTATATCACTGGCAGTACAACGTCTGTCGGGTTCTGCCAGTGATATAAATTATCACTGGCAGAACCCGACAGACGTTGTACTGCCAGTGTATAGTTATTTACCTCTATATATCTAAAAATGGACGGTCTGTATGTAATATAGACTCTATAAAACACTACAGAAAAAAGTGGAAAAATGAAAGATTACTGAATTTGAAAATGTTTCATTGTCTCGCTAATGCTCGGCATGAGATTTGCAATGCCTCACTCAATTTTGTTTTGTAATTTGACTGAAGTAGGTACACATTTATAAATCATCTCTCTCTAAATATATATCTCTTTATCTGTATCAACATCTATATATATCTACATTTATTTATTTCTCTATATCTAAATATATACATCTATATATCCCACTATCTCTATCTCTCTCCTCTATATACGAATATCTATACCTCTCTATATGTTTATATATAGCTCTATATATCTAGATATCTCTTTATATAACTCAATTTCATTCTCTATATCTCGCTCTATCTCCATCTATCTCTCACACTCTCTAGCTATCACTCTCTTTTTTATGGTTGATTCAATTCAATTGTGTCATGCATGCGCACTCATACAATGAAAACACACGAACTGCCGCTATACAATATGAAAAAAAACACATTTGTTTAAACGATTCGTGCGCCACCTATTGTAAAATAGTTGTACAATCACGGCCATGCGGATAACATCTCACCGAAGTTTAATCGTAATCGAATGAATGGTATAGGAATGCATAAGGGACAAACAAACAAAAATTCAAGACGTGACGGATGACCGAAGCGATAGCGCGTTTAAAATTCAAGGCAACGCCATCTATAGGTGGCGCGCAAGTTTAGCGGCAGTTCTTGTGTTTTCGTTTTATGAGTGCGTATGAATGACAGAATTGGGTTAAATTATATATAAAAGATAGCTATAGAGATAGAGAGGGATAGAGATAAAGGGAGATATAGCAAGGTATAGAGAATAAGATAAAGGGATAGAAAAAGAGATTAATAGACATATATAGACAAAAACAATTACATTAATATTTAGGAGAGAGATAGGGTGAGATAGTGGAAGATATGGAGGGATATAGAAAGATTTAGAGTGATAGGAAGAGATAATTAGAGAGTGTTAAAGATATAACGATAAAAATATGTAATTAGAGATATATAGTGCTATATTAAGATATATTGAGAGATATTGAGAGATATATAGATATAGATGGATGGATTAGAGTATATAAATAGAGAGATGCTTCGTACATGTGTACTGACTTAAAACATTTTACATAAAATTTTGAATGAGACAATGCAATGCATGCTGGGCATTAGCTAGTAAAAATTAAAATAAAAGTTACATCCCACCTATTTCAGCTATGATCTCGTTTGACAGCCTTCTGAGATACTAAACACTGAAAACATAAAACTTCCGTAATGTATTTCTACGTGTGTAGGAAGACTAAATATTTCCTCCTCACACCACAATGTGTCGCAATGTTACCTATCATGTGCCGTTCACTGGCTTGCTTTTAATTTTTTGTTCAGTTTGTTTTAAAATCATGGCTGCGAGTAAAATTGAAAAGCGTATATTTGTATGACGAATGTTGGATGCTCAAAAAAATGCCTGGATTTTAAGTTTTTCCTTAATATTACACAAGAGGGTATTTTTTCTTTGTTAACAATCGGTTTCGAAGGAATGCAATTTAAATAGTACTTATACTCCAAGAACACATTAAAGATGGAGGCAGAGCAATGAAAATCACAATTAAAGTAAGTAATTTCCAAACTAAAACGAAATATTATCATATTACATTAAACACAAAGCAAAATCATGAAAGTGAAAAAAAAATAACGAAAGAAAGTTACATATTACGAATCATTTTTTATTTTCAAAGTTGAGTTTTTTGGATGTTTTTTGACCCAGAAAAATATAAAAATCAATGGCTAACACAAAATACACTCAAGAAATGCATATGTTACTGTAGATTTTAACCATTGGCACTAGCTTTAGAGGAGAGCGGGGTAATTCCATGCAGAATAAGGGGTAATACCGTGCCACATATAAAACCAAAAAAAAAAATAATAATAATCTGGATAAAAATATCAATTGAACAAATTATAACTTCAGAATTTATTTACAATACCAAGATGTAGAATTTAAATAATTATAAAATGTCAGATAAAGACCAAAATACCACAAGTTCTTTTCTTGGTAAATTAAAACATGAACATAATGGATTATAAAGCTTTCTTAGTTGACATTTAGGGCTCACTTTCAACGGCAAAATTCACAAATAAAGTTTTCAGCAGCATTACATCCAGTGCACTCGGAATGCACCCATCACGCATCTAAACCATTGCTCTTTGTTTTTCCCGAACTCTCCACAGAGAAGGCAAACGGACTTGTCAGCAGTATGTTCCAATGTCTCTGAAATTCTTTGGGTCAAAGTCATCCCCTCATTGCCATTGCAGAGTTTGGATAAGGGTAGGCCTGGATCTATATCGTTAACTGATGACTCAGAAGATATGTTCCGGTGATATTTATTTAGATTAGATTGCTGAGGCCTTTTCTTAGACGTATACTATTTGAACTTTCTCTTTCCTTTGATTTTTCATTCTTTCTCTTGATTCTCTTTCATTTTCTTTTTTCTTCTTTAATTAGTACTTTTTTAACCTCCGCAGCTTTTTCTAAACTCTCTGTGTAAGGGGTCAAAGAAAGAATTGAGGAATGCTGTTGTCTAGCACTTGTCTTCAACTTGAGAGGGTCTGGTAGTGGGAATAGTTCTTTGAATCGTAGCCTAGTCCAACTGCAGGCTGATCTTGTAAGCCTAAGTCTTCGTCTACAGCTTCCAGGACATGGGTGACTGTCTTTGAAGTACAAGGCACAACGTTCTCGTTAGTTTTCCATTTTCAATAACATCTTGGAGTGCACAATTCATATCATGCTCCGTCCAACCTTTCCCCTGTCCGTCGTTCGGATTCTTTTAAACACCATCTGTAAAATAACAAACTTGTGAGTTTTCACACACTTTAAATATTAATTATTTATGAAATGTAGCCTATTCCATAAAAAGAAAATAAATAATAAAAATACCATATGGGTCAATAGTGTTCCCCATGAGGCAATACCGTGCTTCCTGCGTTGTATTGCCTTGTGATGACAAGACTTCATATTTTCAAACCTAACCTCAACACCATGACAACTAACTGTACTAATGCTTGGTGTTAGAAACTACCTCATGAAAGGTGTAATTAAATACATTTACTTTAAATAATGTTATTATTAACATATTTTTCTTACCTCCAGTCGCGAGGCGTGGGTTGATTGCATATGTAAGCAATGCATTAAACCATTTTAACTTAAATTACTAAATCATTACGAACTTACTACTAGGAGACAGTTCAGAAAACTAACATGCCTAAGGAATAGAGAATTTTGTTTTAGTAAAAAGTTTATAATGTTTATTTACTAATTTATCACGAGTGGATGTAAATCCCTGCCATAGTAGATGTAAACTCACCCTCAGATTTGATTAGCCTAGTACTGGTGGTGACTCGCTCTGCCAAGATGGACGACGCTCATGAACGTAATTCTCTGCGTCATGAAAGGAAAGCTGTGCACTAATGTTTTTAGTTATAAAATTCCCAAACGTTACCCAAGTGGTCAGTCATTACTTATACATAAGCTGATTTCGACAGCCCTGCTTCGCAAACATGTTGATCACATCGTCGTAAAACGAATTATTTTTTGTTAGGTCTTGCAATGCCTTTTTTTTCAATTGATGACAAAGACAATGCTCAGACCTGCGATTGTCCTTGAGAGTTACGAAGATATGTTTTTATTCTCTTCAAGACAAAAAGATCTTTCTGCAGATGAACTAGTGGTCGGAATCGTCAACATCAAACAAATAAGTTTCCATGCTTCGGGAAGAATTTCGTGCAAATCATTCAAGTACAAATATTTATGTAACTCGGCCACACTGTTCTTGTGAAATTCTTTTGAAGAATAAACCACGGAAAGTTCGCTTCTCAGTCTGGCAAAATCGAAGCATTGTCCATAAGAAAATTTTAAGGACTGGAATAGTTTTTCGGGAAATGATCGTGAATAAACAGAAAACTCAATAAAATTGAGTAAACCAATGAAGAAGAGACTGCCAATATCACCAAATCTTTTACTTATTTTTTCTTTAATTATGTCTATGATTTCAAAATATACTTAATCGTCTGTAACAAGTCTTCTTGTCATCCGAAATGTTATCTATCCGTTCTTTTTTTTTTTTTTGGTCTGGCTATCTTCTGTCAAGCTACCAAATTGATCCTCAATTTTTCACCAGAAATCATCGAAACTATCACGTAGTTTCTCAAGATATTGCTGAAATTGTTCTACCCTTTCAATGCATTTTTAACACCACATAAAATAAAGATTTTTCTAAACCTTGTTCCTAATGCGTTTATAATATCTCGCACTTTAACCACGTTTCAATTATTGATAATCGCTGTACGTTACATGATTAAAACAAGAAAGCTGTTTACAGGCCAATAATGGCGCTAAGATCGTCGTGGAGGAGAGTTTCCCCTTTCCCCGCTTCGATAAGCGGTGTCTGAATTTCCACTTGGCTGATAGTGGCTGCAAGCAGGAAACAATCTGCTTGCAGCGGGCACAGCTTGGTTGTCAACTTACAGGTGGATGGTAACGGGATGCCCAGCTGAGCGGACCTCCGCCCTCCCTCTGGCACGCACATTCGTGGGAGGGGGTGACGGTCTGGCCAATAAGAGCTCACAGCTGCCTGTATTCAAGAGGAGAAGTGCTTACAGAGGTGTGTCGCGCTGCCGCAGAGGGGAGAGGGCTAGTAGGCAGCTCGGCCGGCTTCAGCCAGCCTGTAGTGATGCCGTGCGGCTAGCGTGGTCTGCGGCAACTACTTGCCAGGCACACTCTGTAGTGTTGTCGAAGTAGTTATTTCGTGTATGTTTGCGAGATGAAAGAGAAGTGTGTTTGCTGGAGGACCCCCGGGATGACGACTTCACTGATGAGGTGGAGCACACTGTGCACCAATATCTCCGCACTACAGTCGCGCATGATCTCGAACCCCAAGAGCATGTCACGGCCGCCGAAGTTAGGCGTGTAATGCGGGATCTTCCGGTGCAGAGAGCCCTGGGGACGGACCGAGTTTCCAACCTAATGCTAAAAAAACTGCCGTCTTGTGCGGTGGAGTTCTTGGTTCGGGTTTTGAACGCAGTACTATGCACTGGGGTATCCCCGCGTACCTGGAAGGAGGCCCACGTCATTACACTGCCTAAACCAGGCAATAACCCAATCGTCCCTCAAAATCGCCGCCCCATCAGCTTGCTGAGCTCGCTCAGCAAGCTGGCTGAAAAGGTAATTTTGAGTCGGCTGTTAGTGCATTCCACCGCCCTCGGGGTGCTCCCAGACTTTCAATATGGCTTCCGGGAGGCCCACTCCACGACACACCCTCTGGCACGGATCTTCGAGTCGGCCACAGGTGCCTTCAATGCCCGGGAGCATATGATGGCAGTGTTCCTGGATGTGGAAAAGGCATTTGACAAAGTCCGGCATGAGGGGCTCATTTCACTTCAATTCCCGCCCGTTACACTCTCCTCGTGTCCAGCTTTCTGGCCGGCAGGACTTCCCGAGTCAAGGTGGAAGGCAAGCTGTCCAGGCCACAGCAAATCTCCAATGGAGTGCCGCAAGGGGCGCGGCTAAGCCCCTTCCTTTACAGCTTGTACGTCGCCGACATCCCCACAGCGCCGGACGTGCGAGTCCAGCTCTTCGCTGACGACACTGCGCTGTGGGCCACCGGCCCGGACATCGACCAGGTCCAACAGAACCTGCAGGACTACCAAGGGCTCTTTGAGTGGTGGCTTGAGAGATGGCGAATTAAGGCCAACACCAAGAAATCTCAAGCCATCATCTTCACTCGTCGCAGGCCGGAACCGCCACTACCTCTGGAGCTATTTAACACGCCCATTCCCCTAGCCCCCACGGCTAAATACCTGGGCCTAAACCTAGATTCCCGCCTGACCTGGCAGCACCATGCGGCCAGCAGAGTGGCGGAGTGCAAGAAGAGAGTAGGAGCACTCTACCCACTACTGAAGGGCCGAGTGCTGCCGGTCAGGCTTAAAGTACGGATCTGCAAAGCAGTTGTCCTGCCCGCAATGCTTTATGCCGCCGAGGTGTGGGGTTATGCAGCCAGCCGCACCATCCAACGACTCCAGGTCGCACAAAACCAGGCCCTACGTCTCATCACTGGCATGGATCGTTTACACGCATTCGCACTCTTCACAGACTCACAAACATGCATCTCACCTCACAGCTGATCACTGCCAGGGCGCACAGAAATGCTCTATTTCGCGAACTGGGGAGCTAACGCCCACGTCTCGCAGCACCCTGAGCGCTCCACGGGGGCTGGTAGGACTCGCAGCTGTCCGCCGTGGGTGCCTCGCGCGGGAGTCGAGCCGCGCAGCGCAGACTCCGGAGAGAGAGGGAACACCACCGACCCACAGCCACTCCTCTCCGGGGTTCTCCTCGCTGCGGGTCAGCAGTGCGCGGCCACAGGAGGTCGACAGAGGCAAACCTAAGAGGCGCCTCCAAGTGCGTGCGGGGCAGGCAGGCTTGGCCTTACTGGCGCCCGCAGTGCGACAGCCTCGAGTTCTCGCGGGGGATCAAGGCGAGACAGGAACACCTGGGGTCACACGACTCCGGCACTGATAGCACCGAGGCGGGACAGTGGTGCCGGCTGTCTCTGGTATCGGGTAACCCGACCGCGCGACTGCGCTGTGCTGACACGTGGCCGGCAGTCTCCTGGAGCGAGCGGAGGGCTCGAGTGACGGCCTCTTGCGGGGAGAGCTCAGTGTGTCATCTCGCTCATGTCCACAAGAAATCGCCCACATCGGTTGCAGATAGCTCTAGGAAAAGAAGCGACTTCTATCTTTATTCATCGCAAGGCCCACAGCAGCATGTTGGTTCGAGTCCCTACCACGAAACAAATTTTAACACCGCCTTATAAGTAACCCAGTATCATCCTTTCCACAGACATCCACACATGAACAAGAGGCAGTGGGCGGCACTCCGCGGCCTGGAACTCCTCGGGGGCCCTTGGTTCGATGCCCGGCTCTGGCGCAAGGACCACGAGGCCCGCAGTAGCTATGATGGCAATACAGTTTGCGGCACACTGTGTCGCGGTGTTGTCTGATTAAGCAAACAGTCTGAGCTGGCAGGGCTCAGGTCGTTTGTCTTTAAAGCTTGCCGAGAATCAAACTCTCACCCAGAAGAGAACTGAAGGGAGGGGGAGTTAAAACTTATAGAATGATGTGGGTATTCAAATTAATCATTAGGAGGAGAGGGAAGTAAATTGGTTGAAGGAGGGGAAGATGTGGGAGGAAACTGGAAGACGCTTTTAGTGGGATGGGACATGGGAGGGGCAAAGATGGAGATGAAATTTTCAAGTATGATATTAATTATATGAATGATTTTGAATGTGTTTACCAGGAATGGCCAACAAATTTAGTGCCAGAAATGGCAACCAGGATCGCTAGTGTCCCCTTGATTTAGTTGCATTCCTCGTTGCTAGGGTGAAGTGTTAAAACTAGTGGACAGAGTGCGGTAGTGTCTGCTTGATTTAGTTACGTTACTCTTCACTTGCGGGAAGTGTTCAAAATGGCAGAGAGAGTGCGCCACATGTAAATTTAAAAAAATATGGCGGAGCGTTAGTGTCGCAAGTGGCTTTCCCTTGCGTGCACATGATGCACGTATTACAACTCGTGGGGATTAGTTTCACTTTTCTTCAATCTAGATAACATATTAAAATATTTGAATTGAAGTGTTACAGTAATTATTATTTTATGCTTACATTTCTGTTTATAGGTCAGGTCTGTATATAATAGATTTAAATAACCATTTTATATGTATAAAAACATAACTTTTATTTATTTTCTCTCGATGGTATACGGTGCAGATTTAGTTGGGGTGTCTATGCTTTACAAGTTAAATAAATGGTAACCAATATCAATTTTAATCTAAAGTCGTTCGACCGAATTAGGTGTGGGGAGAGAGGTTAACTCTCATCTGTGGTAAAGATAGTCATCTCCTGTCCTTCGAGTTCTCACACAGCATATGTTTGCCTTTAACCTCACTCATGCATGTATATCAGTTTCCGTGTGGACCATACTGAATTTCGGAAAGCAAGTTTGTTCAGCTTATTGGTACCGACATCCCGAGTTCGGGGAATACCAGCATAGCATACTTACATTTCATAGTACCTGCCCTTGCGTAGTAAGTACTATTCGTTTTCTGTGTCTAGATTTTCCTCCCTCACATTCAGCACTTGTTTTTCCACCTCCCATTATGTTATTCGTTAATGAAGAGCTTCAATCCACTTTACACTCTATACGGTTATTATTTTCTTTTATAGATCAAATATGTCTATATTTGCTTGCACGCCATTTTGTTTGACGATTTCGGCTTGCAATAGCTGGAATCATATTTTTTTTACTGTCAAGTCAGTTACAATGAATACTCGCTAGACATACTTATGTTAATTATTTTTCGCTTCTTATTTCTATAATGTTAAAAAAATTTTTTAAATTATGTCTGCAAATATGTTTACCATACAATTTATTTAAAACATATTATATTAATAATCATATTTTCCTTAACTGTAAATTACTTCGTAATGATTTTTGTTCAGTTTTTTAATATTATTATTTCGGTTGTATTATATAAAGTTATATTCATTTATGTGTTGAAGTGTTGCATTCATTCTTTCTTATGTGTATTATCCTGGAGTGGGAAGTTTGTTTAGTCGCGCGTTTTAAAATAGAAAAAAAAATTCGGATATGCTTTTAAGCCTGTAACTGGTAATCATAACACCAAGTTTATGTGAATGATCTCCAGGTGTCCTGAAGGTAGAGGTGGGTAGCTGAGCAGGGGCGCAACAACAGGGGGGAAGGGTATTTTGCCCCCCCCCCCCTCAGAAACCCTGAAGTGGGGGCAAACGGGGGCAAATAAAGTGCTGTGTAATCAATTTTTAGATAATAAAACTGCTTAAATAGCACCATTTTCCACCTTGAAATACAAATTTTCCCGGGGGAGGACCCCTGGGCCCCGCTTCAATAGGGGGGATCGATGATTCTTTATAAAAAGATATACTGCCCCCCCTTTGAAAATTTAGTTGTTGCGCCCCTGTTGCAGAGTATCAATCAGCTACTTTGTAACTGATACACGCCTGTATCAAGTACTCCAAACGAGTACACTATTCAAGTATCAAGTACTTTAGTATCAGTTTAGAATTCACCTGGAACAACACCACGGCCAATATGCGCAGAACCCGATCGCAGATGACGGTCACTTGGGCGGAGCTTGTGAAAGGGGAGGGAGCGGCACGACGAATAAGGGATAAAGAAGGGAAAGAATGTAGGGGAGGGGGAAGCCTAAGATGTACATCAAGTTCTGTCCCTGCCCGAACACGCCCGAATATTCACCTACGGCCAACCTCGGGTTTATTTATATATATTTATATTTCTCCGTTTATTTTAATGTAGCTATACTAACCTAACTAACCGCCCATAGTGTTCTAAAGTGATTTAATGTAGCTAACCTAACCGATCACTTTTAATATTTGAATTAATTTTTCCTGCGCAAAAATAAAACAAATCCCGAGGTTGGCCGAAGGTGAATATTCGGGCGTGTTCAGGCAGGGACAGAGCTTGATGTACATCTTAAGGCGCATTTACACCTGTGCAACATTTCGTGCGCCTCGGAGGCATGCGACTGTTGCGCGCAGTCGCAAGCAGGAGCATGCAACAACTCGAGGAGAGGCATGCCACAGATATGTGCGCAAGGCCCCTGCCGCGCAGAGGCAAGTAGGTGCAAGTGTCTCCCCATGTCAGACGGGGAGACACTTGCAACAGTCGTGCGTCTTGTGCGGTTGTCCGAGGTATAGCTTGGTTCAGAATGATTTCGTTGGATGTGTTAAAAATGACGGAGTGGTTGAATGAAACAAATTTGAATTTCGCAGAGGATTACCATGCATTTCCGTGTTTGTGGATGTCTACGTGCGCCGATTACAAAGTCAGGGAAAAAACGTTGTGATGCTCTACAGATTGTAAAAGACAAATACGCAATAGTAGTATTGGATAGCCAGTCCGAGATCTGGCTTCTGGCTGTGGTGCCTGTGGTGTCGACCGCAATTTTGAATTGTGACATCACAGTGACCATCTTGGATGGTTGTGACCTTGACCTTTGACCATGACCGTGAACCCGACGGCCATATTGGATCCGCCATTTTGGATGACGTCATTTCGTTTTCTCGAACATTCCGGCGTTGTGTTATCCGCCATTTTGAAGTGTGACGTCACCGTTGCAATTATCGTTACGGTCGCCATCTTTAAAATTTTATTTATTATCCGATTTTAATGAGAAAAAAATTAAAAATTTATAAAAAAAATTGAATGAATAAATTATTAATAAAAAATATTTAAAAAACAAACATTTACGACACGGAGCTCGGAGTCCTCGGTTCGAACCCGCCGAGGGCAAAATAAATTTAAAATGGCGACCGAACCTTCCCCCCGTGGTGGCTGCTCGGAGACTGACCCCCACCACTTTGTTCATAGCATATATATCGCCAGTTAGCATGATGTCATGTCAGCCATCTTGTCCTCGTCTGCTGGAAGTCATCATCATTGTATCGTCGCCTAGAGTGCGCTGATGCCATGTTAGTTTAATTCTTATACGCTAGAGTGCAGTTATCATTTATTATTATTGCTCTGACACCCGCCATCTTGTCATTTGGCCGCAATCTTGTAAATCCGTAATTATTTAGCTAGAAATTCGGGAAAAGTTCCAAAATTAATTAAATAAATTTGTAGTCTATATACTGATTGATTGGATCGACTAAGGTCCTTGGTTCGATCCCTGGTCGACACAAAACAACTTTTATATTTTAAAAAAGTACCACTAAAGTGGCAGGTTTGAGAAAATAAAAACACCGCAAGTTCTTTTAAAAAAACTTTTATTACATACATACTACACTACTACAAGTACAAAAAAAATACACAGACAAATTACTAAAGTTTTGTGGATTCGTCGATTCAAACAGTCTTCTTAATGGACGAAGTAGGTCTTTTACATGTCCATAAATGTCTATTCAGTTTATCAGGTCTACATATTGGTACACCACAATTTTCACACAAAGATGAATTATCGACTTCATTAAAAGGACAGTGATGCATTTTGTGTCGTTGTGCACTTTGAATATTTGATAATGTTTTGTTACAAAATATACAGCTTGATTCCGATGAATGTACAGCCAGTCTATCACAATTCCTGAGGTGACGTTTTAATCTTCCATAGAGTATAAACTTGCTTAAACATCTGTTGCACTGATATTTAATGCGTTCAGAGTTATTACTATAGTTGTGTATTACATAATCCCGTAATTAAAAGTTTTTGATCTTCTCACAGTACATGCAGTCGGGTGATGGAACACCGCTGGATGCTCCCTCCTTCAGCAATGACACGGGCACTGTTGACAACAATTGTAACACTGCTGACATATTAACTTCTGAAGCCTTTGAGGTCTGCTCTGAAGAAGATGTTGCACGCGTCGAAATCTCCTGCTGTGTTGAGAGAGCAGGTGTAGCTGTAGACGTCGTTATCATCGTGCTCTGCACTGATGATGGTAGACCTTCGATCCAGGTTGGTGTAGATAGTGGTAATGATGCCATCGAGTTCTCAAGAATAGCTAGATACCAGTCTATTATGTTATACAAGTCTAACTATCCGATCCATTCATCACGGCAGCCGGAGGCGGAATGAAGTTCATATCACCAGGGTCTCACTTATATAGTCTCATCAGCCGGTACAACACATGAGTCAAAACAATAACCATGTTCATTATACTTGCATTTAACTTTCTCGGAGCATTTTTTATAATGATGATGTAAGATATCGAGACGTGAAATTAGTTTATTACATTTTATACACTGAAACAGTATTCTTTGAGCATTATTCTGACAGCTGCTTCTTTCATGTCTGCGCGCATTCGTAGGTTTAGTAAAAGATGCGCCACAATATTAGCATTGATGCGCTGTACGCTCTTCATTAATTGAAGTCAGGAATGCAGATGGTGAAACTTCAGCTGATGATGGAACAGAACGTATCGTTCTCTCCTCTGCAGTCGGTATCGGTATCACCACTGCTGTCGCGGTCTCCTCTGCAGTCGGTATCAGGATCTCCGACTCCATCATCGTTGCTGCCATCGAGGTCCCCGCTGCTGACGGTAAACAGTCTATTCCGATCGACATAACTAAATCTCGCGAAACTACCTGAAGAGAGCAAGTCCGTACTGCACCGCGACCAGAGGTGAACTGCGGGTCTAGTCATCTGAACCTCGCTTTTATACCCGCGGTCTACTGGTATACTACATGAGTCAAAATATTGTCTGTATTTAAAATTATTTTTTTATTAGGTTTCTAAAAATTATAGAAATAAAAACACACAATTTCAAGATTTACACATTTATTTATAAAAAGTACACAAATACACATTAGGTTAAGGAATCAAGCATTTTCAAGAGCAAAGTCTTTAATGCCGCACGCACTGTATCGTCGACACCAGTTCCAACTGGTTCGCAGGCCACGGGATCAGGAACACAGGTTTCCAGCTGGTCATCTTCTGCGACGTCGACAACTCCGACAAGACATGGTCGATGACGTCTGTGACCACGTCTATGCCTGGGCTTTGGCTCAGTGGTAGTTGGGACAGATTCACTGCCTGAACTGCGACGACGATTATATATGTTGACTAGCTGCCCGACCCGGCTTCGCACGGCTATACTAATGGAAAAAAATTAAGCCACATTTCCCATTTACAATAATGGTAATTTAAAAAAAAATCAGTGAAAATTTATTACAATGCTGTATAATGTACCGGAGAGAAAATGAATAGCACCGATGGTTTCCCGACTCGTGCACGCAACGTACAACTGATGTACCCGTACTTCGCTACGGCAGTCTACAGGCAGATCACTCTTGCGCCGCTCATTATACATGCCCCTCCTTGTGGGTACGCCACTGCCGCGCGATGCCCGTTGCCATGGAGACGCAGAAGGCATGACCAATGCAAAATCCTGTTCTCATGCAGACAAAGTACCCACTGTTGCCTGGTTTTAACCACCCATGGGATCTAATTTTCGGAAAATGTCATACTGTGTAACATAAGGAACATTACAGTGAAGTTGCAAGTCTGTAAAAAATATATACTTGAAAAAAAGGGCAATAAAAATACAAATTAAACACAGAGAGAGAGGAAAAAAACAATAGTTTAGGTTTGTGATTTAAAGTTATAAAAAGTATTTAAATACTAATTGAACTCTTATGAGGGTACTGATTGCTTCGTTGTTAATATCACACGGGTGTTTTTTACTTGTATGGGAAAATTAAGAATAATAAGGCATCTAGTGCGTGGCAACAATGTTAATAGGCAATAGGAAATAAACTTCTAGCGCCTGCGGCATTGTCAACACACACTTCGTACGTGTACTGCATGTTGTATCTAACCCCCTCCAACGCATTTGATTCTAAATTGGACTTTTAGTAAGGATATCTAATGTCATTGATAATATAATATAGCATATAGCCTTCCTCGATAAATGTACTATCCAACACTGAAATAATTTTTCAAATCGGAACAGTGGTTCCTGAGATTAGCGCGTTCAAACAAACAAACAAACAAACTCTTCAGCTTTATAATATTAGTATAGATAAGGGAAATGCATCATCGGCGATTATAACATAGGGTGTTGGGACATCACTTCCTGGTAGAGGCTGTGGTCGTGGAATATTTAGTTTTCCTTTCTCGAGAGCTGTGTGATGTGCCGTTTGGAGAAAAACGCCGCCATCAGACATCCGACCTGGTTTGCCAACGTTCACATACCGGAATATGTAGTTTGCATCCACAAGAGCAAATAATACAATACTGAACCCATGCTTGTAGTTAAAATAGCTGCTCCCACTGTTGTGTGGGCACTGCAAAACCACGTGTTTCCCGTCCAAAGCCCCCTAAACACTTCGAAATCTCGCGTGACTTCTAAGCATTCCTCTTCAGTTGTTGGAAGCTGTAAAATATACCATAACCACAGTTAGAAAATCTAGCAGATGTGTCACACATTACATACAGAACTGTACAATAATGTTTCGAACAGTATTGCGATGTGCATAAAATAATTAACAGCGGTTTTTTTTTAAGATTTTCAAGTGGATAAAATTAATACTTTTATTTATATAAAATAATACGACTTTTGCAGACAATTCTTGGGAATATAATTTCATCTCATAATTATTTTTTTACCTTTCATAGGTGTACCATAACGACATGTCAAAGTTAAATTTGTATTTTACATGGGCAGTGTGTGAGTACACAAACATGTCATGATTTTTGTTCAAGGAAGAAGACGATGGCAGAACAGAAGAGCATGCTGATTTTCTTCCAGAGGTTCATGCTACTAGTGTCACTGACGTGTCTGGCAATGAAAACGACTCTGTCCCAGAATTGAGCACTGCCACACCAACTACTTTGCGTTCCGACATATCTCAGGTGCCGTGTGACAAAGAGAAAAGAAAAAGCACTGACGCAGGCAAGCGTGAATGAAACATCTAAAAAGGTGAAAACTTCAACTCAAAAGGACGAAAACCACATGGATGTCGCGGTTTTATCCCTTCTGCGATCTGTTAATGACAACTACAGAAATCGAGATCCCATTTCAACTTTTTGACAATATGGTGCTGACAAGATTAGGAATATTTCCAGTAAACAACTCCAATCTCTTGCTCAGATCCACATCCACAGGTTACATTTCGACCAAGAAATGGAAGCAACAGTTCAACCTCTGCTTACATATCCCAACCTGAACATACTTACGCGTACATGTCTCAACTTACAGCGTCTTCAGAAACACCTTCACCTCCAGAAGGTCTGGTGTCACCGCAACAAGGACAGAACATTTAATTATTTTTCCTACCTCAGCAGTGTCAAAAACAGTCAAATGGTCCGCAATATTCCCAAATCGGCTGATTGATGATGCTCCGAGATGGAACAGAATGTTTTTGAATACTTTACATCACTTACAAGTTATGTAATTATTTTGATATTTAAAAAAAATGTCATCCTTCTATGCAACCAATATTGTTCAAAGGCCTTATTGACGCAATACATCGGTTAACATAACTTAAACACAATTAAATAATTATGAACGACTAGGTACATTTATTGCTATTCGAGTCGGTAAGATAACTTGTCGAATCTAAGGGATAGGCGTGAGATCGTTTATGAAATTGTGTAGTACGTTGTGTACAGCATGTGTAGTTTTTATTTGAATAAGAATAAAACTTCCAGTTTATATCAGCCCTATTTCTTTTTTTATCATGTTTCTGTTAATATGTCATGCTATGTTGACATCTGATGCTTTGCTAAGCCTCCTTTATACACTAGTAATGGCAGCAAGCACAAACGTATGTGTATGTACGTGTGTATATATATATATATATACACATCTCTCTCTATATATATTATGTATATATATATACATAATATATATAGAGAGAGACAGAGTTAACTTACCTACCTTAATGTAGTCGTGAAGTGACTCTACCAAAGTTTTACACACTTCCGGAATGATGGTACATATGGAAGCTGTAGATACTTTAAATTGATACATCAAGCTCGGATAATTATCGCCCGTAGCCAAAAATCGTAACGTTATTGCCAATCTTGTTGTGGCTGAAATAGCTTCTCTGTATTTTGTGTTTTCCTTTGCAATAGATGGGCCTACGAGCTGTAATAGTACTTCAAAGTCATTTGCCGACACACGAGTGAAGTTTTTGAATAGCGCTTCACTTGCCATTTTAATCTCTTAACACAGATTCACACACACACTACGACGTTTAAGATATTCATTCATCCAGTATGCGCGCTTATTTTTTCTGTTTTTTCTTCATCGCAAATAAATAATAGCTCCAGCAACAGCGGCTACTGTATCTACAGACTCCATCGTCACTGAAATAAGACATGCGCTCCTCGAGTTTATGTGTGAACGGCGAGCTGCGTGCGCATAGGCGCATAAACTAGTCGTATGCGTTACTTGCGTCTTGGCGCCTTGCATCTTGCGTCGAGGCATGCACACACGCACGGTTACTATGCGCAAGGTGCACAGGTGTAAATGCGCCTTTAGGCTTCTCATCTAAGTACGCTCAGTGCGCAGTGTGTGCTCCTTGCAAAGATTGAAGACTCCGATTACGAAAGGCGTGGAAAGAGAACACTGATACCTTTTTTCGACTACGAAGAATGTAGAATGAGAAAACTGATACCTTTTTACGAAGAATGTGGAAAGAGAAAACTGATACCTTTTTACGCTGGTGATGACGGCACGGAGGATGTGTAACCTGTTGCTGATACCTTGTTGCTTCCTGGGAGCGCTACTGCTTAGCTGATACATAAGTATGAGCTACTTGTAACCATTACATTACTGTATCAGTTACTGGTTGGTACAGATACCGAAAATTGCTGTAACAACCCACATCTACCTGAAGGTTGCAATACCGTTCGTTTTTTTTCTTGTTTCTGAGTAGAAATTATTCTTTCTAAAATATTTACATTATAATAACTTTTTATGTCATAGAATATTCAACTTTGCGATGGTAATAACAATGTATTTTTTGAACAATGTTAGAGTAATTTTTTTATTTGTGCCTGGTCCTTCTGCGAATGGAATAAATGAACGAATGTGCGTATGTCCTCCGAGGTCACTCAAAGGACCAGCCACACACGCTGAGAAATGAGTAAAAGAACGTAGCTGTAGTTGTCCTCTTGACAGGTCAGTCGGCGGTCCCAAACAGCCACCTGCACCGACCTTCCTGCAAGAGGAATGAGTATATGCATGTTCTCCCAGTAGCTCATTCGGTGGGCCCGGACAACCATCCATGTCGACATATAAGGTGGCAGGAATGAGACAATGGGCAGTGGGTGTTGTCCAACAGTCACCGCTGTGACTTGTGCAGCTATCTCGTCGAACTGATAAACCACTATCGTCTGCCAAAGATAAGACACTTGCAGATAGTGTTCGTGTTCTATGTGTCCAGCCCACAATGCACACTGCTTCACCGCCACCAATGAATAATATTACATACCTTCCTTGCTGCGTCGTCTTAAAGCCATGTCAGAACCATGTGTGAAATATTCACTATTTTTATATAAGTTTATGAGATTGATTTGGTGTTTACTTTGTGTTTGCACTTTAATACCGTTCTTTAGTTTCTTTTGGTTGGTCTGTATTATTATGGTCTAGTTTCACTCCTTCAAACTTTCGTCTCAGCCATGTCTGACATTCAAGTTTTAAGATATTGTTTGGAAAAATAGCCTTTAAATTCGTCCCTAGTAGTATATAAATGTAAGTCCGGCGAATGGTGCCAGAGCATGGTGGCAGTGTCCACCATCTTAGATTGTGATGTCATGGCATCCATCTTGGATTACCTTGACCTTTGACCTTGACCCTGGAAGGCATCTTGGATCCGCCATCTTATATTCCGCCATTTTGGACTATAATGTCATATCCACCATCTTGGATTCTGCCATTTTAAATTCTATAACTTTCCCCCATTTTGTTTCCCGCCATCTAAGGTTCAATAACTTTCCACTATTTTGGATTGTGATGTCTTTGTTGCAATTTGTGTTACGGCCAAAATCTCGGAAATCTGTACTATTTATCGGAAAAAAAATATCAGAAACATTTTAAAATTTATAAAAAAATTTTTTTTTTATAAAAACATTCCATCATAATGAAGTTATATCGCCATCTTGAAAATGTCTAACTATATGCTAGAAAATGGGAAATTGTTTTAAAATATAGAAAAAATTATTTCAATAAAATATTATTACAATTTTAATTTAAAAATGTAATTATATCATGGAGCTCGGAGTCCATGGTTTTAACCTGGTGAGTATAAAAATGGCGTCATATCATTCCTCCATGGAGGCCACCGACAGACTGACATCTCACCACTTATACCAAGGTATATAAATCACCAGCCAGTATGATGTTATGGCCACCATCTTGAATTCCATATCTTGTTCTCGTTTGCTGGAGGTCCCCATTTTGGATAACTACCTCACTGCTACAATCATGTTTTTGTCTGCTGGAGACTGCCATATTGGATTATGAAATAAAAACCATCATCTTGTTTTCGTCTGCTAGAGGCAGCCATCTTTATCTTCAGTACTCGTTACTAGGAGTGCTAGAGTCATTTAGTGCACACATTGTCTGCTAGAGGGCACTGCCGCTATCTTGTTTTCAGTAATCGATACCAGGAGCACTAGGATCACATAGGTAGAACATATGCAATCTGCTAGAGGGCACCTCCACCATATTTATTTAATTTTTTGCCCGCTAGAGTGCCTATCAACAAGGCGTCGTGCCATTCGCAATCTTTTCGGCCATCTTGGCCACCATTTTGAATATCTGTAATTATTAAATAGAAATTAGGAAAATAATTCTAAAATTCATAAAAAAATCACTTATTAATACACTGATTGATTCGATCGGTTTTCTGTCCTTGGTTCAATAATTAACTGAAATAAAAATATAATTTCAGTTAAAAATTCTTATTTTAAAAATAATATGGTACGAAGTCATAAAATAGGCTTAAATTCCTCAACTAACAGCCTCCAGTAAGCCGATGATGACATAATGAACACAATGTTGTAAATCTATTATTACTATCTGCGCGACCCGGCGTCGCACGGCTATACTAATGGAAAAAAACTAAGCCACATCTCCCATTTACAGTAATGGTAAATAAAAAAAAATTCAGTGAAAATTTATTACAATGCTGTATAATGTACCGGAGAGAAAATGAATAGCACCGATGGTTTCCCGACTTGTGCACACAACGTACAACTGATGTAACCGTACTTCACTACGGCAGTCTACAGGCAGATCACTCTTGCGCCGCTCATTATACATGCCCCTCCTTGTGGGTACGCCACTGCCGCGCGATGCCCGTTGCCATGGAGACGCAGAAGGCATGACCAATGCAAAATCCTGTTCTCATGCAGACAAAGTACCCACTGTTGCCTGGTTTTAACCACCCATGGGATCTAATTTTCGGAAAATGTCATCCTGCGTAACATAAGGAACATTACTGTGAAGTTGCAAGTCTGTAAAATATATATACTTGAAAAAAAGGGCAATAAAAATACAAATTAAACACAGAGAGAGGAAAAAAACAATAGTTTAGGTTTGCGATTTAAAGTGATAAAAAGTATTTAAATACTAATTGAACTCTTATGAGGGTACTGATTGCTTCGTTGTTAATATCACACGGGTGTTTTTTACATGTATGGGAAAATTAAGAATGATAAGGCATCTAGTGCGTGGCAACAATGTTAATAGGCAATAGGAAATAAACTTCTAGCGCCTGCGGCATTGTCAACACACACTTCGTACGTGTACTGCATGTTGTATCTAACCCCCTCCAACGCATTAGATTCTAAATTGGACTTTTAGTAAGGATATCTAATGTCATTGATAATATAATATAGCCTATAGCCTTCCTCGATAAATGTACTATCCAACACTGAAAGAATTTTTCAAATCGGACCAGTGGTTTCTGAGATTAGCGCGTTGAAACAAACAAACTCTTCAGCTTTATAATATTATTATAGAAGTATAGATTAACCTACAAATGGGGAAAAATACCAAAAATATATATATTTTTTAATTCCTTTATTATTTACTGATTGATTGTCTGGATTACTGTCCATGATTTAATCTTTGGTAAATGTAAAACATACATATGTAATTAATCATCACTTCAATTTACCATAAAAAAAAATTATGAAAAAAACAAAACACAATCTTTACAAAAACATTATTACATGAATTATATACTACTACAGGAACACTAGTGAAACTTAGAAGTCTAATAAACATTTCGTTCTGCATTGGCTTGATCTCAATAATTCTTAGCTCCAATCAGTTTACAAAAGACAGAGATCAGCCAGATCCCTTACCTACATAGTCTTTTTATTCCCGACAGAGTTTCTCAATACTGTGGTTACTAGACTGATCCATGCGTTATTACTTCAACTGTAAGCTGATCGATTATGTTCTGTTTGATACCAGTGTATTTAGATAATAGCAGTCTTTCAACATTCCACTAAATGCAGATTGTGCCAAGTAGAACCTATTTTCATTCACCTGTAATGCACCGAGTACAGTCTTAGGGTTTAGTTTAGTGTCCAGGTTACATCTGTTTTGTGGTTGTATGCATAGGCGTTTCCAATCTAAACAAAGGAGTCGAAATATTCCGCAGTAGGGCAACAGACTTCACTCAGCGCTCGTTTCGTTTGGACTGCAAGATACACTGGAACTATGTTTTTTTAAGACTTATTTAATTACAAGCATGATCTGGTTTGCTTTTTAAGGAACGAGTGCGTAGCTGAACAATTTTTCTTGTCTTTACGCCCAGTACTGAATTTATGATTGAGCAAGCTATATCTCGACCGAAACTTATTTGCATATCGCACATGCATTATACCTTTCCGGCCATTATAAACTATCCTGGGGCAAATGGACTAATGCTCAGCCAGTGAGATTGCCTAGTTTAGCGCTCATGGGTCGCTGTGAGACAGTCGCAGAAGCCGCCGCTCTAACACAGCTACGTGGACGGGCTATATGCACCAACGAGGGAGTGTGACTGGCGTGCACTCTCAAGTGTTGCAGGTTTTGGCGCACCTTCGCTGCCAACACGATCCGCGAGGCCCATAACGCAATATGCGTCTTTATTACCTTCCGAGTTACTTGCTTACCAACGAGAACGTTTTAGCGCAGAAATATTAGTTTATCAATTATCCCGCCGCAATTATGTTCTTGGCGGCCATAAACATTGTAGTGAACTTTTAATTGACATTTTTCGTCGTTAATTCACAGGCCCAATATCTAGTATGATTTTTAAGCCTGTTAAATTTATTTCCTAAAGGGCTTTTACATACTGAATATAATTACTAATTAAATTATATAACGTAAACGTAAACTATTTGTTCTTAGTATACTTAAAGTGAGCCCAGTAAATGTTTATGAATGGTTTGACGGGGCTGTTTGAAAATCCTGAGTCATGTTTATTATTTAGCTCTGCAAGCACTTTTTCTGAGACTCATTTTTGGCAACTGCCTCCTCTGGTTAGGGTAAGGTTAGTCACGCACGCCGCATGTGTTTGCCTTAGAGACCATGTCATGTGCTACGAACATAAATATGTTCTTTTCTGAGAGTTATTATTATGTGCTATGTCCGTTTATTTGTGTGTGATTTTTTTGCAACTGTGGAAGGTTGTGTTCTCTGTTGTATAGATAGTGAAGTGAATCCAGACAGTACTATGGAAACTGAACAGTTTAGTCTCAACTTTGAACCAAAGGTCTCGCACACTTTTCAAATAATAAACCAAATATTTTATCTTGCCTTCCATAAATTGTATTTTATTAATGTGAAAACAATTTCACTTTTATTATTTCATGCTCGGAATGTTTTACAAATATGTGGCCAAGATCTTTATAATGTGCAAGTAGTATTGAGTTATTTGTGTATTCAGTAATGTTACAAAGAAGTACCATCGTATTTTAATATGTAATGGCAAACTATAATCGCTATGTTGGGCTAAGTGAAGCTGAAGCCAAAACAATTTGCAAACTGATATCTATAATCGAATTAGAAGTTTCTGAAAGCGATTTCGAAGCTGAAGAACCTGATTCTAGGGAACGTGACAGTGACAGGGTTGAACCCCCAAGAAAGCAACCACATTTGGAAAACAACATACCCGGCGCCTCGTAACTTTGATTATGTAAGAAGTGGCTGTGTTCCAAAGGTTCATAAACTTCACAATCAGCTGTCTGGCTTCCATTCTGATGATCTGGAAATCAGTAGCAATTCTTCAGTAGTAGATATTTTTAAGTTTTCTCTTTAAATAAAAGCCAGTAAAATAGCTGCAGAAAAAAAAAGTTACTTTAGCTGTCACATATTTTTAATATTTTTTTTTTTAAAATAAAAGCCAGTAAAATAGCGGCAGAAACAAATAGATACTTTTGCTCTCTTACCATCAATGCAAGACGCACAAAACAGGCAGAAACTGATTGGCAATAGATCTATGTATGCCTTTTTAGCTATTACAATGCTTTTTCTCGAAACAAGAAATGAAAATCAAACAATTGTTGGTCTGTAGATCCACTAGTACAATCACCAATTTTTAACAAGTTAATGTCGAGAGATAGATATCTTTTGTTTTGGCGTTTGTTGCATCTCTGTGGCAATTATATACAAGAAAAAATAACACTTTTCAAACTGGACAAGATTGTTTCTGATTTGAAGGTTCTCACAAATAATATTACACTGTTTGAAAACCTATGTATAGACGAATCTCTGTTTGTGTTCAAAGGAAGAATGTCATTTAACAATACATAAATCGTAGGTCCGGCGTTAAATGATTTTGTTTTGGCAGATTGCGGGACCAATTATATTTTCTACCCTTACACCAATGCAACAAAAAAATATTTTCCAATTAGACCCCGATTTCGGAGTGTCTGGTTACTTTGTCATGACCTTTATGCAGTCATTATTGAAAAAAAAGACCAAAATCGTTCTCTGACAACTGGTACACCAGTCCGATACTTGCCACACCTCAACCAACACAGTACCAACTTATGTGACACTGTAGTGTTAATAGGCGGGGTTTCCTAAACTTGATGATAAGATTAAAAAAGAAGAAACGTCCAAGTTACCACACACACACACGCACACACACACACACATTGATGATTATAAAATGGGCTGACAGGCAAGACGTCATTTTTTTATCAACGATATATCCTAATCTTTTGGTACGAACTGGGAAAACAGATAGGAAAACTGGTAATGAAACCATAAAGCCTCTCTGTGTCAGACTGTAATGCTCACATGGGATCCATTGACAAAGTACACACGCTACTAAGTTCATTGGAGTGCATGCGAAAGACCATAAAATTGTATAAGGTAGTATTTTTCAACTTGGTAGATATAGCATTCCTAAATTCCCATGAAACGTATAAAATACATCAAGGAAGAAATATTTCTGTTGCTGAAATTTAATTAGAGCTAACAAAACAACTAACTGTAAAATATGGCCACATGAGTAGCGACAAAAGCCGGAATCCATCATCTGGTGACACCATTTCCCACAGGTAGTCCCAGCAACAGAGGCAGGGAAGAAAAACCAACAATGTGTTTTCTATTTTCGCAAGAGCACACAGATCATTACAAAAAAGAGAACGAACAAGAGAGATTTTTTAAGGAATGTAATGTACGCATGTGCACTATTCCATATTTTGAAAAATGCCATAGTCTGGAAAAAATTTTTATAATTTTATAACAGTTTTATTCTATGTATTTTTTAACTATTTGTTTTGACAGTCTGTGCAATATTTGTTTATTTTGCCTTTGTTTCTTTAACACATCTAATTTATGTAGGTGTGTTATGCATTTTTGGTTTTTCGATTTCTATATACTGTAAATCTAAAATTTTTATCATTTTGAAAAACTTGATAGTTATATATGCGCCTAGTAAAACTATGTTGCAAGGCATAATGTGTATAGAAATTAGAATTTTTATTTTTATTTCTAAGCAACTTATATTTTTTTATATTTTTATATATTTTTCTGCATTTATGCTATTTTTTTATCAATTTGGGCCTTTTTTAAATTTTTTCAATTGTTTAGAATATTTCTAATTTATGTAGGTTTGTAATGCTTTTATGAGACTTATATGAGTAATGTTGTTAAAGAACACATTTAATTATCTTACTAAGATTACATATTTTAATGTCCATTTTTGATTCTATAACAAAAATTAGACGTTAAGAATTATCTGTACAGAAATTTCATGTTTTAAAAACAATTTTATTTATAAAAATCTAAGTTATGATGTCGCTTTCCTAATTCAGCACATGGGCAACTGTTAACCGAAATTAATACAACCGATAAAGAGTTAGAGAAGAAGGTATTTTGATTTTGTTTATACACATAATAATTAATATTTTAATTATTGTAATTTTGTTTTTATTGTATTTAAAATAATGCCTCCAACGCTAGCAAACTAAATACAGTTATTTCAAAACCCATGAAGTGTTTTGTAGGTATTTAGTAGACAATGCCTGTGAGTGAGTGAGTGAGTGAGTGAGTGAGTGAGTGAGTGAGTGAGTGAGTGAGTGAGTGAGTGAGTGAGTGAGTGAGTGAGTGAGTGAGTGATCCCCGGGAAGTGACACACTGGTGTCGCCTCGCTGGCTCAGCAGTCTCGGGCCTCTTCAGACCTCTGGACACCAACTAGAGACTCCAGCAGGGCTTGATTAGCAACCAAGCCACACATGCAAGTACGTAAAACTCAAAACTGTTAAAACACGAAATTTTCTAATATCCATTTTCAAAGTAAGCAAGACGCAAAAGTGCAACACAAACACACAAACATCGACTAACTTTTTTTAACCGACTTCAAAAAAGGAGGAGGTTCTATCATCGACTGTATGTATTTTTTTTTATGTATGTTCACAGTTTTCTCAGTCAATTGGGGACCAATTTTCAATTTTGTTTTGTTTTAAAGGGTATACTCTCGAGGTGGTCCCATTGTCACTAAGTCATAATCTGATGCGGGGATCTCATGTAAATCGAGAGAAATCCTTAATTTTATAGGAATGTACACTGTGTTTTTGTTGAACTCTCTAAAATCAAATGAAATCTATTAATGATTCAGGTGTTTAAGCTTAAGAGTCATCACTTCATGCTACTAGATGACGATGGCAGCCACAGCACTCCTTAACTGTTAGGAGTTAGGAGAAAATACTGCAATATGTCGACAGAAACTACTTAGCAGTTCTTGGATAGACGTGGACGTGTAACACAATCAAAAAACACAGAGTCACTACACTAAAAAGCCAAAAATAAAAATTACAGATTTAATCCAAAAGACAACAATACACGTAATACTTTTTTTAAATGTATTTTTGTCTTATTTCGTTTAGTACAAAGTATTACAATTACTTATTAATCATCAATCTTTCCATTTCTCGTAATGCTTTTTCATCATGTGGTCGGTTAAGTAATTTATTTGGTTCTAAATAACAAAGTGCAATACCGTCTAATGTTTTCACTCGACTTAGGGCAACATACACTTGACCTTTGGCAAAGTTTTTTTCTTCCTAAGTCAAAGACGGCTTTATTAAAAGTGGTATCCTGAAGCTTATGCACTGTTACAGCCCAAATTAGGATTAATGGCATCATTATTCTTTCGACATCCCCATAGCCTTTTGTTGCTTGAAATGTTGCTGATACTGGTGCTATTTCAATTAATCCGTCCCTGTATTTCACTTAAGTGCTAATAGTCTCGTCATAAAATTTGATACAAACTGCATCAGGCAGTTCACCTGCTTATAATTGATCACGACGAAGAGCAGGCCACCTAAACTTGCGTATGACTCCCATAGCACCGTTGACGAGACCTTCAGTAACTGATATGTTATGCCTTAACATTACTCTCGAACCTAGGCCCACTTTTAGCACGTGCAACAAACCACCACAGTTATTTTTCATCTGCAAGAATCACATTAGATGGTGGTCGTTTTCCGTAAGTTGCGGCCTCTTTCGACTCAGCGGTAGTGTGCAAGGTATAAACGTGACTTAACTGATGTAGTTTATCAGTCATTTTAGAGTTATAGTCATCCACCAATCTGATCGTTGGAAAAATTCTAACTGCAGCGCCATCTGCAAAATCATCAACCTGTTCAACTCGCCGTCTTTCACACAAAAGTTGTAATTGTGAGATTGCAAGCTCTCTGAACCGCAAATTATTTAATAAATCGACAAATTCCACATCGCTACTTTGACGAATATTAATTGTGAGTTCACAGAAGGAGAATTGTTGCCATAAATGAATTTCTGCAACTAACTACGAAGGTTGTTCGAAGCACCAATGACCTTTAACTGGCGGTAACTTCATAATATCACCAAATAATATATGGACATCTCCAAACAATAAATTGTTTTTTAACTCCTGCAGACCTAAATGGATTATTCGCAAAATTGTGTAGTATACCATAGATATTTAATTCACTACTAACCATTTGATGTAACTCCACTTATGTCTTTCCCGTTCCAAAGGCTGTCCACTCATTTTACGATAGTCATTGTAGTGCCTTTTTCTATTGGAAGAGAAAAAAACTGCGAGCAGGGTTCTACCAGAAATTTTCTGTGCGTCAACACCCCATAAAGACGCCACTTGTACAAAAGGTGGTTTCAACAAATTATCCACTGTTGGAGCATAGCACCGTTTAGTATACTCAACAATTAATTTTAATAGAAATGATTTTCCACTACCAGCTCCACCCGTGATAAATAATAACAAAGGCTGTAGATTATTATCTAACCTGATGTCTCTGTCTATGAAATCCGACACCTGTTTAAGTAGATCTTTCTGTTGAACATTGAGGCTTCTGATTCCACTTATAAAAAGTTCATCGGGCATAGCAGTGGGATGATTATTTTAGATGAAATCGTCATCATTATTGTACATATTAATTTGGTCCTCGGTGTATATGTTCATATTATGTTCCCTTCGGCCGTATATGGTTCTCTCTTCGTTCACAGTGTTGAGTGCTACAGTTTGAACAAAAACTTGTATTATTTGTTCGTAATGGGCGAATTGCTCTACGGATAAATTATGTAGATGAGGTCTTAACTGTGATTGTCGGCGTAAGAAACAAGCTTTAGCTGTTTCACCCTCTTGAACAAGTTAACTTTAATTGCGAAAAGGAATGTGACAAACAATCATACTGTAAAAAAAAAAACCTTCTCGGTCGCTGTTTAAAGTAAAGTAGTGTGTGCCTAAAACCAATTAATGATTTCTAATTCGCATTCTTGTATTATCACATAATTGAATGTATGTAGAACTTATGTTTCCTAATCTCTTAACTCTATGTCACCGTCGTCACAGACCAAAATGTCTCTGAAACTGTATCGTAACGAACTGCAAACTCAGACAAGCTTACCTCTTCTAGGTCGTTTGGTCTTTGTTCGTAGCGATCGAATATATTGTAAAAAACCGATGTTTCATCTTCACAAAATCGTAAAATTTTGTAGCATTTTTCTGGATGACAGCTATTTATGAAAACAGTTTTTCTTGAACATGTCTTTAAAGGCCAGTGGCGGAGACGATAGGCTGCTTCTGGTGCATTAACTAATCCTTGTCCGAGGATCGCCATTGAAACAGAAAACAGCTGCTTCTACACATCATTACTTTGCCATTTTGCTTTTTGAACAGCTTCCCTCACAACATCGCCAGAATCATTGGGTTCACATTTGCTTGCATACTTGGCAATATAGTAAGCGACTACTTTTATGTTTCTACAAGGTTGTATATCCACGTTTGCTCCCCAAATTTTGAGAACTGAGTTTTAGTTGTTGACCATAACTCATCTGCGTTTCTTTGGAGTATACAACAGCGTCCATTATTACGGAGGGCGTCATCGGGTTCTAAGCATTTCGTTTTGTTGCTTATAGGCCTTGGAAATCTAAAAAAGACAAGAACAAGTACTTCGATCTTTATAGCACATCCTGGAATGTTTGTGAATTTGTAACCTTTTAACCTGTTCATCATTATTACCATTAAGTGAGCATGACACAACCTGGTCGATTACTCTAAGCCCTTCAGGACTATCAAAATTTGTAACAGAGTTTCACCACAAAAACATAAGTAAATGGGGGCTTTCTCTGTTTTTAAATTCTATTCTGTACCAAAAATCTGAAAGTGCTCCTCCTAAGCATTTGTGATTCATTAAAAAAAAAATCTTATCAAAGCATTCACCCTATATGTGAACTGTCTAGCCCCAACTACTGGGTATTTTTGTACTAATTCCATTCGTTCATCGAATGGCAAGTCTTCAACTCTATCAGACATTTCATCAGGGAGTCGATCTTTTATGAGTAATGCTTTCATGTCTGTCCAGTTCAGATCGTTACATGAAAATGTAACCAACCAAGTTGGGGGACCAAGACTCTGCACCATAGCAATCAACTCAGAGCAACATCTTTTCCAGTAAGCAGTCGATCCTCTTATGTTTCTCATCGTTAGATGCATATTATCTACGAGACCTTGAGGTGTGTGTTCACCTTGCTTCATTCGACACAAGACTGAAACACTTGCTTTAAATTTAAAATATTCCACAACTGATAATGCAAAGAATAAACAATTGTTTCTTTGAAATAGATTATCAGTAGTATACGAATGTATGTTCTGGAACATGGCTTCTGGCTGTGGTGCCTGTGGTGACACCCGCCATCTTGGATTGTGACGTCACGGCGGCCATCTTGGATGACCTTGACCTTGACCTTTGACCTTGACCTTTAATTTGATCCTCAAAAATCGCCAAAATCCGCCAAAATTGGGCAAAATTTGCCCAAAATTCCTCAAAATTCGCCAAAATTTCCATTTTTGTGAAAAAAAATTCCGCCAAAAAATCTCAAAAAATTCCACAAATTAAAAATTTCTCTTTTCGAGGGAAAAATTTCCCGTTTCGAGGGAAAAATTCCCGTTTTTAGTCCTTAAAAATCCCAGCGGCTGAAAATTCCTAAAACTGGCTTAAGCATCCTTAACTCAAGCCTCAGTTAAGCCATTTATAGGATTATGACGTCACCGTTGCATTTTCCGTTACGCCCGCCATCTTTAACTTTTTTATTTATTATTCGATTTTAATGAAATTTTTTTAAAAATTATAAAAAAATTAAATTAATAAAATTTTAATATATTTTTTTTTAAAAATTGTACTTTTTAGACACGGAGTTCGGAGTCCTCGGTTCGAACCCGACGAGGGCAAAAAAAATAAAAATGGCGACCGATCCTTCCTCACAGTGGCTGCAGGCAGACTGACTCCCAACACTTTTTTTTTTCAAAGCATATATAACGTCACCTAGTATGACGTCATGTCCGCCATCTTGTCTTCATTGCTGGAGACCACCATCTTGTTTTCATCGGCGAGAGTGCGCTGATGCCATGTTAGTTTAATTCGTACCCGCCAGAGTGCAGTAATCATTTATTATTGCTGTGACACCCACCATCTTGAAATTTGGACGCCATCTTGGAATTTTGTAATTATTTAGCTAGAAATTCGGGAAAAATTCCAAAATTCATTAAATAAATCACTCATTAATTTACATATTGATTCGATCGATTCCTGTCCTTGGTTTGATACCCGATCGATGCAATATTGTTTAATTTTATGTAAAAAAAATAATAATTTCAATAAACCACATTCAACATTATTAAAGAGACTTTAAATCATCTACTACCATCATCCTATCAGACATCAAGACCACCATATTGTAAATTCGTAATTTTAATGCTAGAGATTCGGATAAAGTTCAAAATTCATTAAATAAATTTGTAATCTAAATGATGATTGATTAGATCGACTTAGGTCCTTGGTTCGATCCCTGGCCGATACAAAACAACTTTAATTTAAAAAAATACTAAAAAAGTGTTAGGTTTGAGAAAATAAAAACACCACAAGTTCTTTTAAAAAAATTTTATTACATAAATTCAATACACTACTACAAGTACAAAAAAAAAACACTGACAAATTACTAAAGCCTTTTGGATTCCTCGATTCAAACAGTCTTCTTATTGTACGGACTAAGCCTTTTACATGACTTTAAATGTCTATCCGATCCGGTCATCAACGCAGCCAGAGACGGACTGAAGTTCATATCACTTATATAGTCTCATTAGCCGGTACAACACATGAGTCAAATCAATAACCATGTTCATTATACGTCTCGGAACATTTTTTATAATGACGATGTAAGCTATCGAGACGTGAAATTAGTTTATTGCACTTATTGCACTGAAATTGTATTCTTTGAACATTATAAGAACAACCGCTTCTTTCATGTCTGCGAGCATTTGAGGTGATAGTAAATGATACACCACAGTATTTGCACTGATGCGAAGTACGCTCTTCATTTATTGAAGTATTCAATGCTGATGAAACTTCAGCTAATGGTGGAACAGTACATATCGAAGTCTCCTCCAGTGTTGTCAGAGACGTTGCCAACGGGATCTGCTCCAACATCGTCGGCGCCGACGTCATGGTTCCCGTAGTCGATGGTACATCCTCCATCGAGTACGACGTTAAAGTCGGCAAAGATGCCATCGAAGTCTCAAGAACAAGCAATTACACGTCTTATGCACCAGAAGAAACAAACTAGATGATCCGTACACCGTCGACGTCAGTAACAAAACTGAGCGTCCTGCTGTCTAGGACTCGCTTATATACATGCACCGTATGGAATAATACGATAGTCAAACCAAGAACATTTTACTAAAATACTAGAGTCAAAACATCATTAAAAAAATAGAAGCACCATCAAAAAAAAAAGGAAGCACACTTGGAAGCACCTTCAAAAAAGGAAAAAAAAAAATTGGAAGCACCATCAAAAAAAAAAAAGGAAGCACACTTGGAAGCACCTTCAAAAAAGGAAAAAAAAATTGGAAGCACCGACTACGAAAAGGCAGCACATTTGGCAGCACCGACAACGAAAAGGCAGCACATTTGGAAGCACCGACAACGCAAAGGCAGCACATTTGGAAGCACCGACTACGAAAAAGCAGCACATTTGGAAGCACCGCCTACGAAAAGGCAGCACATTTGGAAGCACCGACAACGAAAAGGCAGCACATTTGGAAGCACCGACAACGAAAAGGCAGCACATTTGGAAGCACCGACTACGAAAAGGCAGCACATTTGGAAGCACCGACAACGAAAAGGCAGCACATTTGGCAGCACCGACAACGAAAAGGCAGCACATTTGGCAGCACCGACAACGAAAAGGCAGCACATTTGGCAGCACCGACAACGAAAAGGCAGCACATTTGGAAGCACCGACAACGAAAAGGCAGCACAGTTGGAAGCACCGACAACGCAAAGGCAGCACATTTGGAAGCACCGACTACGAAAAGGCAGCACATTTGGAAGCACCGCCTACGAAAAGGCAGCACATTTGGAAGCTCCGACAACGAAAAGGCAGCACATTTGGAAGCACCGACAACGAAAAGGCAGCACATTTGGAAGCACCGACTACGAAAAGGCAGCACATTTGGAAGCACCGACAACGAAAAGGCAGCACATTTGGAAGCACCGACAACGAAAAGGCAGCACATTTGGAAGCACCATCATCGAAAAGGCAGCACATTTGGAAGCTCCATCAACAAAAAAAAAAAAAGGCAACAAGGAAGCACAAGTTACGAGATCTAAGTCTTAGAAATCAGAATACAAGAAATAAAAACATTAAATTCTTATAATTTAAATTGTTTATTTTATTGCTTTACATTATACAAATGCAAGTAAAACAAGCCATTATTGTATGTAGCCAGCATTCCTCAGTTCCTTGAGTATGAAGGATATTTCTTTGATGCACGAATAGTTTCCTGCACAAAGCGAACCATGTAGAAGTCTTAGCCGGTCAACCAATATGTTTGGATCTTTCCATGATGTGTAATCAATCTCTTCTACCACCATCTTCCTTGCACCTTTATAAATATTATGATCTCTGGTGTCTTCCATTTTACCACCAACCTCAGGGTAACTTTCATGTTTGAGACGGTGATCATCACAAGCTTGATCAGATTTATTTAATATATCACGTCGTTTCCACCGTTTCGGTCTCAGGACACCGCCACATTCTTCGATCTTGGCAGCTTTAGGTGCTTCATCATAGTCTATGTCTTTGTCATCAGCCTCAGAGTCACTGTAACAATCACCGTAGAAGGAATCGTCTTCACCCAATTTTCCGTAATATTTCGATGTTGATGATGTTGAAGCGTCTTCATCGTCTTCATGCTTCCTTTTTAGGAGTCCATCATTTTTACAAAGTAGGAAAGATCTACTTGAATTCGGCTGGAATATATTCTCACTTTTCACGTTAAGGATTCTTCCATTGTCTTCATTCTTCCGTAAATCATCAACCTCCTTCAATTTAAGTTCTTTGTCGAGATCGGAAGAGCCAAGAAAATTATTGTGGTAATGCAGATCACTCTTCCTTAGGATGGTAGATTCATCGTTGTCCTCTAGCTTGTACGCAGGCTTGGCGCTACAAGTTCTTCCATGTCTTTTTAGGCTCTCTCTCCGCGTAAACGACTTGCTACATCGAACACAACTTATCATATTGCGCAGTGGATTTTTAACACAGTCATTCTTCTCGTGTTGTCTTTTATTCTTTCTCAAGATAAAATCTTTACTGCAAAACTTACACCTATGTTCTTTCGATACAGCGTCAGATCCCAAATCAGAATTCATATTAGTTACTGAGACTAATGCCAGATACCAATTGAGTGTTTTAAATTAGATTCAATACTTAAATAGAAATTTTTTCATATTTCATCAGCGAGAATTAATATATCTCCTGCAAAAGTACTTTATGCATGTAGTTCTGCTTTTCAACAACAGATGTCGCCACATGTTGCTTGCAGGTAAATAATATTTAGTTATTTTATGCGGGATGCGGGATGCTCACTAACGATCGCAAAAGAAGGATGGCTTCGCTAGACTCCAAGGAAAAGGAAGTTCGTCTTGCATGTTGGTGCTCCACAGATGTCTCATGGCATAATATTAATTTGACTGAGTAATGATATGTGTTAATTCCACCTTATAAAAATATTACAAGTTTTGATTTAGTACTAGAAATTATCGAATTAAATGTAACTCCAAATAAAATAACATGTCTCATTAGACAAAAAAAAAATCCATGCAGAGAGCGGTTTCTCAGAATAGTCAGAAACACTTGAAGAAACCACAGGAATGATTGCAAGAACACGAGAAAACCATCTAAATATTGACAAGAATATTCAGGAGCACACGGAGATAACCACCATAATATTGACAAGAATAATCGGAAGCACACGGAGAAAACCGCCACAAGTTTTCTTTGTTATCATAAAATTACAGAAAAAAATCAAAAATAAAAAAAAACACAACAAATTCAAAAACTGATTCTAGCTTGGACTAGAACTCTATCTTTGCTCAACAATGAGAAGTTCACAAGCTAGCATAATCAGTTTTTGAATTTGTTGTGTTTTTTTTTTATTTTTGATTTTTTTCTGTAATTTTATGATAACAAAGAAAACTTGTGGCGGTTTTCTCCGTGTGCTTCCGATTATTCTTGTCAATATTATGGTGGTTATCTCCGTGTGCTCCTGAATATTCTTGTCAATATTTAGATGGTTTTCTCGTGTTCTTGCAATCATTCCTGTGGTTTCTTCAAGTGTTTCTGACTATTCTGAGAAACCGCTCTCTGCATGGATTTTTTTTTTTTTTGTCTAATGAGACATGTCATTTTATTTGGAGTTACATTTAATTCGATAATTTCTGCTACTAAATCAAAACTTGTAATATTTTTATAAGGTGGAATTAACACATATCATTACTCAGTCAAATTAATATTATGCCATGAGACATCTGTGGAGCACCAACATGCAAGACGAACTTCCTTTTCCTTGGAGTCTAGCGAAGCCATCCTTCTTTTGCGATCGTTAGTGAGCATCCCGCATCCCGCATAAAATAACTAAATATTATTTACCTGCAAGCAACATGTGGCGACATCTGTTGTTGAAAAGCAGAACTACATGCATAAAGTACTTTTGCAGGAGATATATTAATTCTCGCTGATGAAATATGAAAAAATTTCTATTTAAGTATTGAATCTAATTTAAAACACTCAATTGGTATCTGGCATTAGTCTCAGTAACTAATATGAATTCTGATTTGGGATCTGACGCTGTATCGAAAGAACATAGGTGTAAGTTTTGCAGTAAAGATTTTATCTTGAGAAAGAATAAAAGACAACACGAGAAGAATGACTGTGTTAAAAATCCACTGCGCAATATGATAAGTTGTGTTCGATGTAGCAAGTCGTTTACGCGGAGAGAGAGCCTAAAAAGACATGGAAGAACTTGTAGCGCCAAGCCTGCGTACAAGCTAGAGGACAACGATGAATCTACCATCCTAAGGAAGAGTGATCTGCATTACCACAATAATTTTCTTGGCTCTTCCGATCTCGACAAAGAACTTAAATTGAAGGAGGTTGATGATTTACGGAAGAATGAAGACAATGGAAGAATCCTTAACGTGAAAAGTGAGAATATATTCCAGCCGAATTCAAGTAGATCTTTCCTACTTTGTAAAAATGATGGACTCCTAAAAAGTAAGCATGAAGACGATGAAGACGCTTCAACATCATCAACATCGAAATATTACGGAAAATTGGGTGAAGACGATTCCTTCTACGGTGATTGTTACAGTGACTCTGAGGCTGATGACAAAGACATAGACTATGATGAAGCACCTAAAGCTGCCAAGATCGAAGAAGGTGGCGGTGTCCTGAGACCGAAACGGTGGAAACGACGTGATATATTAAATAAATCTGATCAAGCTTGTGATGATCACCGTCTCAAACATGAAAGTTACCCTGAGGTTGGTGGTAAAATGGAAGACACCAGAGATCATAATATTTATAAAGGTGCAAGGAAGATGGTGGTAGAAGAGATTGATTACACATCATGGAAAGATCCAAACATATTGGTTGACCGGCTAAGACTTCTACATGGTTCGCTTTGTGCAGGAAACTAATCGTGCATCAAAGAAATATCCTTCATACTCAAGGAACTGAGGAATGCTGGCTACATACAATAATGGCTTGTTTTACTTGCATTTGTATAATGTAAAGCAATAAAATAAACAATTTAAATTATAAGAATTTAATGTTTTTATTTCTTGTATTCTGATTTCTAAGACTTAGATCTCGTAACTTGTGCTTCCTTGTTGCCTTTTTTTTTTTTGTTGATGGGGCTTCCAAATGTGCTGCCTTTTCGATGATGGTGCTTCCAAATGTGCTGCCTTTTCGTTGTCGGTGTTTCCAAATGTGCTGCCTTTTCGTTGTCGGTGCTTCCAAATGTGCTGCCTTTTCGTAGTCGGTGCTTCCAAATGTGCTGCCTTTTCGTTGTCGGTGCTTCCAAATGTGCTGCCTTTTCGTTGTCGGAGCTTCCAAATGTGCTGCCTTTTCGTAGGCGGTGCTTCCAAATGTGCTGCCTTTTCGTAGTCGGTGCTTCCAAATGTGCTGCCTTTGCGTTGTCGGTGCTTCCAACTGTGCTGCCTTTTCGTTGTCGGTGCTTCCAAATGTGCTGCCTTTTCGTTGTCGGTGCTGCCAAATGTGCTGCCTTTTCGTTGTCGGTGCTGCCAAATGTGCTGCCTTTTCGTTGTCGGTGCTGCCAAATGTGCTGCCTTTTCGTTGTCGGTGCTTCCAAATGTGCTGCCTTTTCGTAGTCTGTGTTTCCAAATGTGCTGCCTTTTCGTTGTCGGTGCTTCCAAATGTGCTGCCTTTTCGTTGTCGGTGCTTCCAAATGTGCTGCCTTTTCGTAGGCGGTGCTTCCAAATGTGCTGCTTTTTCGTAGTCGGTGCTTCCAAATGTGCTGCCTTTGCGTTGTCGGTGCTTCCAAATGTGCTGCCTTTTCGTTGTCGGTGCTGCCAAATGCTCTGCCTTTTCGTAGTCGGTGCTTCCAATTTTTTTTTCCTTTTTTGAAGGTGCTTCCAAGTGTGCTTCCTTTTTTTTTTGATGGTGCTTCCAATTTTTTTTTTTCCTTTTTTGAAGGTGCTTCCAAGTGTGCTTCCTTTTTTATTGATGGTGCTTCTATTTTTTTAATGATGTTTTGACTCTAGTATTTTAGTAAAATGTTCTTGGTTTGACTATCGTATTATTCCATACGGTGCATGTATATAAGCGAGTCCTAGACAGCAGGACGCTCAGTTTTGTTACTGACGTCGACGGTGTACGGATCATCTAGGATGTTTCTTCTGGTGCATAAGACGTGTAATTGCTTGTTCTTGAGACTTCGATGGCATCTTTGCCGACTTTAACGTCGTACTCGATGGAGGATGTACCATCGACTACGGGAACCATGACGTCGGCGCCGACGATGTTGGAGCAGATCCCGTTGGCAACGTCTCTGACAACACTGGAGGAGACTTCGATATGTACTGTTCCACCATTAGCTGAAGTTTCATCAGCATTGAATACTTCAATAAATGAAGAGCGTACTTCGCATCAGTGCAAATACTGTGGTGTATCATTTACTATCACCTCAAATGCTCGCAGACATGAAAGAAGCGGTTGTTCTTATAATGTTCAAAGAATACAATTTCAGTGCAATAAGTGCAATAAACTAATTTCACGTCTCGATAGCTTACATCGTCATTATAAAAAATGTTCCGAGACGTATAATGAACATGGTTATTGATTTGACTCATGTGTTGTACCGGCTAATGAGACTATATAAGTGATATGAACTTCAGTCCGTCTCTGGCTGCGTTGATGACCGGATCGGATAGACATTTAAAGTCATGTAAAAGGCTTAGTCCGTACAATAAGAAGACTGTTTGAATCGAGGAATCCAAAAGGCTTTAGTAATTTGTCAGTGTTTTTTTTTTGTACTTGTAGTAGTGTATTGAATTTATGTAATAAAATTTTTTTAAAAGAACTTGTGGTGTTTTTATTTTCTCAAACCTAACACTTTTTTAGTACTTTTTTAAATTAAAGTTGTTTTGTATCGGCCAGGGATCGAACCAAGGACCTAAGTCGATCTAATCAATCATCATTTAGATTACAAATTTATTTAATGAATTTTGAACTTTATCCGAATCTCTAGCATTAAAATTACGAATTTACAATATGGTGGTCTTGATGTCTGATAGGATGATGGTAGTAGATGATTTAAAGTCTCTTTAATAATGTTGAACGTGGTTTATTGAAATTATTATTTTTTTTACATAAAATTAAACATTATTGCATCGATCGGGTATCAAACCAAGGACAGGAATCGATCGAATCAATATGTAAATTAATGAGTGATTTATTTAATGAATTTTGGAATTTTTCCCGAATTTCTAGCTAAATAATTACAAAATTCCAAGATGGCGTCCAAATTTCAAGATGGTGGGTGTCACAGCAATAATAAATGATTACTGCACTCTGGCGGGTACGAATTAAACTAACATGGCATCAGCGCACTCTCGCCGATGAAAACAAGATGGTGGTCTCCAGCAATGAAGACAAGATGGCGGACATGACGTCATACTAGGTGACGTTATATATGCTTTGAAAAAAAAAAAGTGTTGGGAGTCAGTCTGCCTGCAGCCACTGTGAGGAAGGATCGGTCGCCATTTTTATTTTTTTTGCCCTCGTCGGGTTCGAACCGAGGACTCCGAACTCCGTGTCTAAAAGTACAATTTTTAAAAAAAAATATATTAAAATTTTATTAATTTAATTTTTTTATAATTTTTAAAAAAATTTAATTAAAATCGAATAATAAATAAAAAAGTTAAAGATGGCGGGCGTAACGGAAAATGCAACGGTGACGTCATAATCCTATAAATGGCTTAACTGAGGCTTGAGTTAAGGATGCTTAAGCCAGTTTTAGGAATTTTCAGCCGCTGGGATTTTTAAGGATTAAAAACGGGAATTTTTCCCTCGAAACGGGAAATTTTTCCCTCGAAAAGAGAAATTTTTAGTTTGTGGAATTTTTTGAGATTTTTTGGCGGAATTTTTTTTCACAAAAATGGAAATTTTGGCGAATTTTGAGGAATTTTGGGCAAATTTTGCCCAATTTTGGCGGATTTTGGCGATTTTTGAGGATCAAATTAAAGGTCAAGGTCAAAGGTCAAGGTCAAGGTCATCCAAGATGGCCGCCGTGACGTCACAATCCAAGATGGCGGGTGTCACCACAGGCACCACAGCCAGAAGCCATGTTCCAGAACATACATTCGTATACTACTATTATCATTGCACATAATTCGGGCTTGAAAATAATTAAGAGGAGTTATAAAAATATCTCTTTCTTCGCCAAAACCCTTTCTCCCATCAGGGAAAAGAAAGTACCATTATAGATCCTCCATCCTTTATTTCCGCTCGATGTTCAGCGGTTGTTCGGTTTTTCTTTGAACATCTACAAATCTGACTTGATCAGCTAACTCGTTTACATTATTAGCGCTAATAATGGTATCCAAATTTGGTACATTTTCATCAATTGAATGCAGTACACTTGTCCAAAAAATAACTCGTCTTTCTAAATTATTAGCAACTGATCCTAGCGATAGCATCGGAGTTGCAGAATTAGGTGACATACAGCGAATAGGATAGGGAGGTGACACAAGTACTTGAGAAGTATCGGCGTATTGGGGAATAATCTGGCTATCCGTTCTAGTATTGGTGTAATTGAATGATGTTGAGGATATATTAGGAAAACGACGAGAACATGAGAAAGCAATTGACTCTTGAGTATCTACTGCATGTTCTACTATAGCAGGTCTCTCGTGTAATAATTCCGGTTTCTCGTGTAATGTTTGAGAAGCAACCTCTTGCAGCGGCTCTCTTTCTTCGGAGACGATAGGTACAATGGAATGTATGTTTAAAACTATTGCATTACCTTCATTTTTCTTTAAGTTACGACATAAGATTTCGAATAATTGGTAGACATTCCCAAAGCGCATACAACATGCAGTGCTTTTGGATGGTGCTATATAACCCCTTGGCCCCCTAGAATGAGAATCAAACAGCCAATAATGCATATTGTCAGTTGAGTTTTGTGATTCAACAGCAACGGAAACATAATTCCACAATGGCAAACCCTAAAAAAAACTTTACAAACCATTTCTCAAGTTCGGGGGACCACCCCCCCCCCCCCCAATCACTCTGGTCTCTATCGATGTGTCCATCAATTGAATTATTGTTAACATTTAAAGTTACCCAATGCCCGTTAAATAAATACTTTGGCAGGAGTTCCCTCACCGCTAAAAATTCAACATTTGGTTCTCCAACATCGGGATTTTCTCGAGCCATATTGCATTGACGATAATATGCATCTCCAACTATCACAATGTAGTCCACATCACTCACCATCCATGTAATCGCATCTGATAATGAAAGTGCGGCACAATCCACAGCTGCGACAGCGGTACACTGCCTTCCACGAGAGTCTACGCTAAACCAGTCATTGTCCTGGTGAAACGAACCATGTAAAATGTAGACATCGTTAGTTATGTTTACGAACCTGCTGGGTTGATTTTCTTGTACTTGTTGTAAAAGCATTTGCTGAACCTCATTCTCCTCTTCGACATTACTACCATCTTCGTTAATTTCAATAACCTGCATTATCTGGGAAATATCATGGTCTAATATGTTGGCAAAGTTTGGTATGACATCTTGGTACATTCTGTTATGTAATAGTAGCCATTGTAAAGCAGTCTTTACTCTTTCAATGTTTATATTAAACTGTCTTTTTTGTTGCAAATTCTGTCGTTTCTACTACAACAACCAATCCTGCACTACACAGTGGAAATCGTAATTGCTCAGCAATTTCTACGACATTTTGTGCAAATAAAACCACTTGTCCTTTACACCAATTTTGGCTGAATATGTTTTGTACGTTAATAATTTTTAAAAACGGAATTATTTTATTAAGTAGGCGTTGTTCTACAACTGACAAACTAGCTATTTCTGGTGGTATCGGTGTAAGGTTCACATTGTTCCAATACGCTTGGGAAGGCACTTTTCGTTTCCTCACGTTGGTCGAGCATCGCGAACATATCACAATTTTGCTCATTTCCACCAATCCCTGGGCAGTATATTTTGTCGATATGACGTATCTAGATAACATCTCTGCTTAGGATACATTTATTTTACATATACCACATGGAATAGCAGAAAATTCGTTAATAGTTGTTAAAATTGTCTTCCCCTATCAATCTACTTCTGCGGGAAGTCTCACGCATACTATGTAACCGTATTTTTTGTTCCTCCTCATTTTCAGCTCTTGTTGCCTCATTATTACGCTGTCTCTTTGAGGTTAGCCTCTGAGTGCGTTGCTCCGGAGTCTCGTTAGGTACTCCAACGGTCACTAATAACATCCAAACGATGTGTTCGTTGATCCGGAGTTTCGTTACTCAAATGGTCACGAATAACATTTAGTCGATATTCGCGCTGTTCTGTCGAATCTTGTGATAATCTAGAACGCATGTAATTTCTCATCTGAGATAACCTCACTGGACGAGCTAGTGGTGTTTCTTGGAAACGCGATATGGCATTACGCTTGGAATTATTTGATAATCTTTACTTATTGTCTTTAATACTTTCTCTATTCCTTTTTTCCTTCAGGCGGGCTGTACCTTTAGTAGGCCTGCCCATGAAGCTAAATTAGCGACAGTTATTTTCTACAAGTACTTAACTAAGCAATATATTACTTACCTACCTATATTCACACTAAAAATAAAAAAAAATAAAAAACTTTTTAAAAATATATATAACCGACTTCAAAAATCTTCCCTACACTAAAAAAAATTGGTTGTCTGTAAAGTCGGTTTACGGACGATAGTTTAACGTAACGTCATAAGAAAACATTGATGAAATGATTGATCCAGAATAAAAGGAAATATCATATTCGGCCTGAGACTGAGCCGTAATAGGTTTTTGCAACCAAACCATTTAGGCATTAAAAATATTATATTCTTTGAGGAAGAATTTTTTTTTTTTAAATTTTTCTATCTTTTGTATGATAAAATCTACCTCTGAATACTTTTATTAATAAAATTGAATCAATTTTATTGAATTATCACTATTTTGTATGGATACAAATGATGAGTGAAATGAAATGTACAATTTAATTAATAAATTTACTTTTATTTGCATTCATTAATTCAAATATATTTATTACTTTTGAAATGTTGCGTGCGCCGTATTTATTTTTACAAATACAAAAAAAAAATTCGCGGCTGCCGAGATTCGAACCGATAACCTTAGAATTGACAGTCATCAATGCTAACCACACGGCCACGAGACCATATTGAGAATAATTGTTTCGGATCGTATAATATCGCACGATATTTGTTTGAATTTCTTTTAACTAGCATATTCTCTGTTGGACTCGAAATATTTACACGCTCGTGGGCTCATAACTATAATACGGTGTGTGATTTAGATCATCAAATAATAACTCATGACAAATAATTACCAATGTCAAATTAAAGCGTGAAAAGTCTCATACCAGCAATAAATATTTAGTTACACAGCTAAAACAATACTCATACAACACTGTTTAAATATACTAATTTACACTAGTAATTAAAATAATACGTACTTGTAAGAACGCCATTTCCTTGCGAATATACAGAGCGTATAGGCTTCGGCCTGAGATGCACTTAGAGTCTCTCCCTAACCCAGACCCCTCCCAAACACACTTAGTAATTAGTTATGTTAGGGAAAAAAAAATTACATCCGTAGTGGGACATCCGTAGTGGGACAATTTTTCGTGCTTGCAGTCAGCGCTCATCGATTTATTAGACGTTGTCACGTCAAAAGCGAAAAATAAAAAACACAGATTTAACCAAAATACAACAATGCACGTAATACTTTTTTATTTATTTTGGTCTTATTTCGATTAGTACACAGTATTATAATTACTTATTAATCATTCTATCTAAATTTATGATTTAATTATACAATTACGTGACAATTCTTGTCCAAAACTAATACCTATAATTCTAATAAAATATTATTATTGGTATGTGGTACCTACTGATCGGTTGGAAGTCGGTACCAAGCCAAATAGGTAGTAGGTAGATGGACTAAGTCCGCTCCCGCCACATTGCAAGTCTCTCCGCGCGTGAGTGGCGGTCTCGTCGTAAGCAAAACAACCCAAGCGGACAGACGTCATTGACGGCGTCTCGAATGATTGAATTTTCGATGCGTTATAACGTAGTTGATAGATTTGCATAATATGACTGTTGCACATAGCTATTTATTGGATGATCTTTAATCAATAACAAAATATTTAGGTATTTCATTAAATTTTAATTTCGATATTAATTTAAGCTGTTTATATCGTTAAGTTTTAGTCTGTTTCACATAGTTCTTTAGGTTTATTTAAGAAGATTAATCATTAATCAATAACAAAATATTTATTTGGTATTCTGGTATAAATTTATTTAAGCTGTTTATGTCTTAAAGTTTAATTTTGTTTTGGGCTTGACACCGACTTCAAACCGACCAGTAGGTAGCACATACCAATAAGTAATTATAATACTGTGTACTACACGAAATAAACAAATATAAAAAAAGTATTACGTGCATTGTAGTATTTTGGGTTAAATCTGTGTTTTTTATTTTTCGCTTTTGAGTGTAGGGAAGATTTTTGAAGTCGGTTAGATAAATATATATTTTTTTAAAGTTTGTTTATAACTTATTGCGTTTGAGCTTGCGTTCCTGCCAACTATATTTAAGCGAAGTGGTCCGAAAATTTCTGAAAATGAGTCACATACGTACACAGCAGGTTTCGATTGTTCTTTTAACATTTTGAATACTGTTTTCACTTACAGAACTATCGTACATAGAAAAAAAATTGCACTTTAGAAACAAACTATTAAGAAATTTACCGTTTTACATTATTTTTTTTAAACTAGGCCTAATGAGGCAACATTTTTTTTTTTTTTAGTTTTACATTTTCAAGTATTAGGAGTGGTTATATCATACGACTTGTTTGTTTAGTAAACTAAAGAAGTTTTCTTGTGTGTTTGTGCTTAGAGTATAACTAAAAGTGAAAAAAAAGGGGTTGGGTTTGTCTGTAAAGTCGGTTTACGGACGATAATTTTACGTGATAACGTCAAGAAAACATTGATGAAAAATTGCATACTTTTTAATTTTCAAATATTATTTACAGTTTTTGCAAATTTTTTAAAATAATTTGTTTAAGTATAATCACGAACAATTAGTTAAAAAGCCCGCCTTAACCTGTTTGATATTATAGAAGATTTTCTCGCATGGTGGTTGGCCGGTTCCTTGCACGCTCGGCTCAGGCAGAACGTGATAAAGAGTTATGCTTTTTCGTGCGTGCGGACGAGCGTTCATCGATTTACAAGACGTTATCGCGTCAAAAACCTAAGATTGTTCAATAATCACCCAAATTCTAACGGTTCTTTTGTTGCATAAATATGTGACATGTTGTTTCCACACTAGAATGACGCGGTGTAAAGCCCGCACTGACCTTGTTGTGCTCCGCAGCTGGTGGGACGCGCCACTAAGACCCGCACACCCGCACTGCCTCGCTGCTGCACGCGCCGACTGACACTGAGGCTGACTCAGCCCGGCCGGCGAGGCACGTGGCGCACCTGCCCTCCTCCCCCCCTTCCGCCCGCACTAACCCCTCCACCCGGCCGGACTCACACCTGGTGCAGCGGGCATTCTCAAAGCCCAGTCTCCAGTGTGGAACTACCACGACATATACCAATACATATCTTATTAATACGCGTCTTCAGTCCCTGTACATCAGTGCTGTGCAGTAGCGGATCCAGAGGGGGGGCTAAGGGGCTCAAGCCCCCTCCAAAAGCATCTGGGTCCACTATTGTTTTAGTGTTTGCCTTGATAAAGCCTAGCCTCAGCTGGGTTAAGCCCCTCCCAAATAAAATCCTGGATCCGCCACTGGTGCTGTGCATATGTGAATCGAATGTGTGTGTGCAGTAAAAAGTGAGTATAAAATATATTAATATTCTCATAAAGATATATAGTTGTCATGGTTCGAATCCCCTCGCTTCCAATGTTTTTTTGTATAAAAATTAATTGAATATGTTCATAAGGCTCATAACAACATAGGTACATAGTGTAACATCGACCTTGTGTGCATGTGACATAGCGATTTTGGTACTCTAAGAACAAACAAAGATGACATCATGCAAAGTGGCTACCTTCAGAAGAACAAAAAACAAAATGGCGACTGTGATGTCATCCAATATGGTGACCTACAGCAGACTAAAACAAGATGGCGGATGTGACGTTTTCCAATATGGTGGTCATTAGCAGATGAAAACATGATGGCAGATATGACATCAGTATTAAAAAATTGTCTGTGAGGTCAGATCAAAACTAGTGGCTGTGATGTCAGAATGCTATATGACAGAAGGTACTACCGTAACGAAAATTGCAACGATTGTGAGTGGGACACTCGATTCAAAAGACAGAATTCAAGATGGCGGAAAAGGTCAAAGGGCTAATTAAAATTTCAAGTTCAAAGAACAATGCCAAAAGTCAATGTCAAGGTGAAAGTCAAAGTCAAATTCATCCAAGATGGTCACTGTGACGTCAATGGTGATCGGTCATTGAACCCATTCTCAATCTTTGACCCAGACAGGCGCCGGAGACCAATTCAAAAACTATTATTGGTGTACCCAGGAGGTGAAGAGGAGAGTATATCCCCCTCCCCTAAAACAAAACATCATTCCAACCAACAAATGCAAAGATTTTAAAAGAAAATAGCGGTTAAAGTGGTTCTTTCCCTCCCCCTCCGTGATCGTTCGACTGTGCATCGCTGTGTTGTCCTTGTGTTGTCCAGATTATCTGCTTTGTATCCTCGTTGGATTAGTCTGTTTGTCCCCGAGTTGTCCGAGAGTGTCGTTTCTCTGTGTTTCATGTTCTTATTACAACTGTCTTGTTGTTGTCTACCTACTGATTGTCTGTAAAGTGATATTTTTTCCAGCTAATTCCTTCCATGGTATATAAGTAGTATGTTTTGGTTCCTCCTGCGCCAGGAGTAGGAGTGTGGATTGTAATTGTTGGTCCGCCATCTCTGTATATGACGTCACGGCGGCCATATTGGATGAGCGTAACGGGACACTGCGTAATGGAGCACATCGTAACGGGACAAGTAGTACCTTGTCCTTGACCCCGGCGGCCATTTTGGATCCGCCATCTTGGATCCTCTATCTTGGATCCGCCATCATGAAATCGAACGCCCCACTCATTATGATGAAATTTTCGTCTCTCTCGCCATATTGATTTTTTTATATTCTGCTGGAGGCTGCCATCTTGGATACCGTCGACTTTGTTTCTGCTGTTTGTTCATAGATAGCACCAGCATCGCGCAAGATTTTTTTTTTGTTCTACTGGAGGCCGCCATCTTGGATACCGTCGAGTTTGTTTCTTCTGTTTGTTCACAGAGAGCGCCAGCGTCGCTCTGTCTCATCAAATAAGGTCGATGTTCCATTACCTACCATAGCTATTATGGTCCTTATCGACATATTAAATATAAATTTTTTACAAAATACATTGGAATTGATGTGATTCAAACCATCGCAGCTCTGATCTCTAGGTTGGAAAACATACGCCTTTAACCACTCGGCCATCGAGACATTTACCAGACTGAAAAGTAAATAAGGTATATAATTATAAAAATAACATGCAAATTCGGACTTGTAATTTTTTTAATTTAAAGTAATAATATCATCACCTGTTCGAGACAGAATCACCATCTTGTATTAAGAAGTAAATGTTGAAATTATCGTTACGGCCGCCATCTTGAAAATCCATCATTTTTATGTTAGAAAATCGGGAAAAATTTAAAAATCATTAAAAAAATTAATGAACCTAATTAAATAATTAAAATCCTTAAAAACACCGTTGCACTTTTCGTGACGGCAGCCATCTTGAAAATCCGTAATTTTAATGCTAGAGATGCCGGAAAAAGTTCAAAATTCATTAAATAAATTGGCAATAAATATAATGATTGATTAGATCGACTAAGGTCCTTGGTTCGAAACCGCTAAGAGCAAAAAAACCAAAGATCCTTCCTCCACAGAAGCCACCTACAGACTGATCTACCACCACCAATACCAAGGTACATATATCATCAGCTGGTATGACGACATTTCTTCATCCGCTGGAGACCACCATCTTGTTTTCGTCTGCTAGAGTGTGCTGATACCATGTTAGTATAATTATCTGGTCACTATACCTTTGTCCTCAACTGTTGACATTGAACTTTGACCTTGACCTTAAAATTTGACCTTGACCTTGAACTTTGCCCAAGACCTTGAAATTTGACCTTGACCTTGAAATTTGACCTTGACCTTGAATTTGACTTTGTACTTGTCGACCATCATGGATCCAACATTTTATGTTCAGTACATGCTACCAGGAGCTACCACCTGCTGGAGTAGGCCTACACCATCTTGTGTGTGTGTACTCGTCTTATAGAGTACATTTCCATCTGGATAATTTTATTCTAACCCGCTACAGTGCAGTAATCATTTATTACCGAGGTGCCCTCGCCATCTTGAAATTTGGGCGCCATCTTAAATTGTGTAATTATTTAGCTAGAAATACGGTAAAAAATTCAAAAATTCATCAAAAAAAATCACTCATTAATTTACATATTGAATCGCTGGATTCTTGCCATCGATTCGATACCTGAACAGTGACAAGTGTAACTAAATATTAAATAAATTTAATTTTCTGATTTCCATTACCTTTCGCAGAGTTTATAAATCATTCTCTCTTCAAAAATAAAACACAAGTCAATATACGACAATGTTCGACAAATTAAATACGTTGCCGATAAGCCTAACATGAAAGTCTAGTTTTTCGATAGTCTGAATAACCTCTAAACCGTTCATGTACAAAGCCATACATACATATAGACCAAGCGTCTTCGGACCAAGAGACCGGGTCATAATCAATTTCAGACGTATAGACCAGTTATTTCCGAACCTCACGACCTTCCTCATCGTCAGCTAATTATATTCAATTGAACCAACGGATCATGTTTTTTACGCTTACAAGAGGACCAAGAATCCAATCAAAAAGGCAGCACCATTAACAAAAAGGAAGCACAATTGGAAACACCATCAACAAAAAGGCAGCACATTTGGAAGCACCATCAACAAAAAAGGCAGCACATTTGGAAGCACCATAAACAAAAAAACAGCACATTTGGAAGCACCATAATCAAAAAGGCAGCACAATTGGAAGCACCATCAACAAAAAAGGCAGCACATTTGGAAGCACCATAAGCAAAAAGGAAGCACATTTTGGAAGCACCATCAACAAAAAGACAGCACATTTGGAAGCACCATCAAAAAAAGGAAGCAAATTTTGAAGCACCATAAGCAAAAAAGGCAGCACATTTCGAAGCACCATCAACAAAAAAGGCAGCACATTTGGAAGCACCATAATCAAAAAGGTAGCACATTTTGGATGCACCATTATAAAGTCAGCACATTTTGGAAGCACCATCAAAAAAGGAAGCACATTTGGAAGCTCCATCAACAAAAAGGCAATAAGGAAGCACAAGTTACGAGAACTAAGTCTTAGTTAGAAATCAGAGTACAAGAAAAAAAATTAATAATTTAAATTATAAATTTTAATGTTTTTATTTCTTTACATTATAGAAATGCAAGTTCATTAGCCATTATTGTATGTAGCCAGCTCTCCTCAGTTCTTTGAGTATGGAGGATATTTCTTTGATGCACGAATAGTTTCCTGCACAAAGCGAGCCATGTAGAAGTCTTAGCCGGTCAACCAATATGTTTGAATCTTTCCATGATGTGTAATCATTCTCTTCTACAACCATCTTCCTTGCACGTTTATAATAAATATTATGATCTCTGGCGTCTTCCGTTTTTACCACCAACCTCAGGGTAACTTTCATTTTTGAGACATTGATCATCACAAGCTTGATCAGATTTATTTAATATATCTGGATGTTTCCATCGTTTCGGTCTCAGGACACCGCCACATTCTTCGATATTGTCAGCTTTAGGTGCTTCATCACAGTCTATGTCTTTGTCAACAGCCTCAGAGTCACTGTAACAATCACCGTAGAAGGCATCGTCTTCACCCAGATTACCGTAAGAATTCGATGTTGATGATGTCGAAGTGTCTTCATCATCTTCATGCTTCCTTTTTAGGAGTCCATCATTTTTACAAAGTAGGAAAGATCTACTTGAATTCGGCTGGAATATATTCTCACTTTTCACGTTAAGGATTCTTCCATTGTCTTCATTCTTCCATAAATCATAAACCTCCTTCAATTTAAGTTCTTTGTCGAAATCGGAAGAGCCAGGAAAATTATTGTCGTAATGCAGATCAGTCTAGTAGATTAATCGTTGTCCTCTAGCTTGTACGCAGGCTTGGCGTTACAAGTTCTGCCATGTCTTTTTAAGCTCTCTCTCTCTCCATGTAAACGACTTGCTACATCGAACACAACTTATCATATTGCGTAGTGGATTTTTAACACAGTCATTCTTCTTGTGTTGTATTTTATTCTTTCTCAAGATAAACTCTTTGCTGCTAAACTTACACCTATGTTCTTTCAATACAGCGTCAGATCCCAAATCGGAATTCATATTAGTTACTGAGACTAATGCCAGATACCAATTGAGTGTTTTAAATTAGATCCATTACTTAAATAGAATTTTTTTCATATTTAATCAGCTAGAATTAATATATCTCATGCAAAGGTACTTGATGCATGTAGTTCTGCTTTTCAACAACAGATGTCGCCCCATGTTGGTTGCAGGTAAATAATATTTAGTTCTTTTATGCGGGATGCGGGATGCTCATTAACGATCACAAAAGAAGGATGGCTTCGCTAGACTCCAATGAGAAGGAACTTCGTCCTTCCTGTTAGTGCTTATTGACTGAGTAATGATATATATATATATATATATATTTTAATTTCCACATGATAAAAATATTACAAGTGTCGATTAAGTAGCAGAAATTCACTAATTATATGCAACCTTGAATAAAATGACATGCATCATTAAGTAAAAAAATCCTTCATGCAGAGATCAATTTCTCATATGTAACCAGAAGTACTCGGAGAAAACCATAAGGTCTAGTCAGGAATAATCAGAAGCACTCGGAGAAAAAAATCACAATATTGGCAAGAAAAATCAGGAGCACACGGAGAAAACCACCATAATATTGACAAGAATAATCAGAAGCACACGGATAAACCAACAAAAGTTTTCTTTAATATCATAACATTACAAAAAAAAACAATAAAAATTTAAAATAAAAAAAATGCAATAACAAAATCTGGCTTGTACTGGAACTCTAACTTTGCACTACAATGAGAAGTTCACAAGCTAGCTGAATTTGTTTTTGTATTTTTTTGTTTTTACCTCCCTCTCGACCTCCTAAAAATAAAATTCATACAAAACGTTTAGACTAATTAAAGTACATAAGCAGCAAGTTTGAGCAGAATTTGAGACTTATTGACACTTAGAACAGTACCTTAGTATTAATGTATTGTGTGCTTGTCCTCAATGTGCGATTACACACTACCTAAAAAGAGGAAATTCTGTAGGGCATGAAAACAAAATGCACATCGCTATTTTAATTACACAAAACTTTTATTTTGTTTCGTTTTAATAATTTACACATACCTAATTTCGTCAAGCGGAAACTTAAAGTAAAGTTAATTATTATCATCTCTTCTCTTGTTGTACCAGTAGTTAACACAACACGTAGCCGAATCAGGCATGGTTCATAACAGTGATTTATAAAGTAGTTCATGAAATCATTGATATTATTTAATGAGAATACTATTTCAACATGATTGAAAAAAAATTTCCTTAGAAATTTTTTATTAAACCTAATATTGCTTAATTCAACGCTGACGCCATTAATTATGGTGTTGTTGGATAAACAAGTGGTTCAACATGCCAACGAAAACTTATTTATTTTCTTTTAAGTAAATATATTATTTTCATTTCAACAATAACAATTTATGCCATAAATTTGATAAAATGTTAAAACAAATGTAATAATTATTTAATCAACGTGGTATTTTGATTATAATTTTTGTGCTCAGATGTTGGATAAAGCTGTATAGCAACTAGAAAAATGTGATTTCTATGCCCTATGATGTCCCCCCCCCCCCCCCCCCCTGGACTAATGCCAGGATAAATCGCCAGCAAGTATAAGGCCGTGTCCGCCATCTTGTTTTCGTCTTCTGGAGTCCAACATCTTGTTTTTGTGTGACAGAATGCACTACCATCATGTTAGTTTAATTTTTACATGCTAGAGTGCAGTAATCATTTATTACTGTGGCATCATCATCTTCAAATTTGGAGGCCATCATGGAAATTCGTAATTATTTGCTATAATTCGGGAAAAATTCCAAAATTTAAAATTAATATACTGATTTATTCGATTAGTTCCTGCCCTTGGTTAGACCCTTGACCAATGCAAATATTTCAATTTTATGTAAAAAAATATGTATATATATACATATATACTTATTTAAAGGAGTTTTGCAATGAAAAAAATATCATGTCACCATTTAAAATTTTTATCTTGTGCAGACAAAATGCATAATTAGAAAATATTACAACAGTTGACACAAACTTCCTAAGCCCCAATAATCCCTTAAAATAAATATTTATACAAATATATATGAGTATATGTTTGATTGTATGTATGTCTGTGTTGTCATCATATGGGCTGGCTCGTGGTAAAAATAATTGACTTTTATACCCGGTGAGATCTGAAGGTAGTTCTTGGTCACATGGCTGGAGACAGTACTGATTAAATAAAACAGGAAAGCTGTAAAACGGTGTTATTTTATCATACGAAAAGTACTCGTTACATGGTGCTACCAGCTACCACAGCACTCAGCCCATTGCATTTCAGTGCCGGAGCATGGCCCTGTGTACTGGATGGTAAACCATATCTATTTGAGGACCAAGACTATGAATACTCTCATTTCACAGTTCTGACAACATAAAGCAGTCTGTTAAACACAAGTATTAAGAAACCCTGTCGGGAAGAGGAAGACTATGTCAATAATGGATCTGGTTGGTCCCTTTCTTCAGTAAACTGTTTGGAGTTGACAATTAGACAGTTCAAGCCAATGCAGAACTATATGTTTATTACAATGCTAACTTTTACAAGTGTTCCTGTAGTAGAGTAAAAATTACGTGATACATTTTTTATTTCAATTTTTTATTTCTTAAATCTTGTCACCTTTATGGTAATTGTATTTTAATTATATTTTTTTGCATCAGTCAAGGTTCGATCAAGCACTGTTTTCGATCGGGTCAATTATCATTTTAACAAGTGATTTTTTTTTTTGATGAGTTTTAGAATTTTTTTCCAAATTTCTAAGTTACCTAATTATTATGTATTTCCAAGATGGTGGTCCAGACGGCTGACCAGATGGTGGATGCCATGTTATTAAATTTTACTGCATCCTATCTGTTAAAAATTAAACTAACATGGCGGCAGCTAACTATAGCAGATGAAAATGAGATGATCTCCAGCAGACGATAACAAGATGGCTGTCATGACATCATACTTGCTTATGTAAGATCGTCAGATCGACCTTGGGATCAGTGGTGAGTGTTCAGTCTGTAGGTGGCTTCTTTGGAGTAAGTATCCATTGCCATCGTTAATCAAATTTACTCACCTGGTTCGAACCGAGGAACTCATGACATTACTATTATTTTTATTAAAATGTTATAAAATTAATTTTATTATATATTTTATAATTTTTCCCAATTTTCTAGCTTTAAAATTATGGATTTTCAAGATGGTCGCTATAACGAATTAGAAACACAGATGGTGGCTGTGGTGTAAGCAAGATCTTTTATTAACATGTTATTTAAATTTTAACTGAGAATTTTTTTATTAATAAAAACATGTTTACTCTTGCTGGGAATTGAACTGAGGACCTAGATGGATTAAGTAACTAATATTTTGATGTGAACAATTTTGGTTTATATGTGTCTGTGGGTAATTTTTTTGGAATTTTTTGGTTATAAACTAAAGAATTTCAAGTTTATGGTCAAAGTCCAAGTTCCTCCCAGAGGTTTATTGAAAGTTGTCGATGGGGAATTTAAGCCCCTCTGGGAAAAATTTGTTCTTTCAAAGGCAAATCTTTTGAGGCATTTCGATTTTCGAATTTTTATTTTTTAAGGAATAAAATGGAAAATTTTCCTCAAAAAGGGGATTTTTCCTTGAAATACAGATTTTTAGGAATTTCGTGGAAATTTTATACCAAGATGGCCACCATGATGTCATGATGGTCGGTAAATGACCCTACCTCTCACCTCACCCTGGAACCTGGTCCAGGAAATACTTTACTATACTACTAGTATCAAGGTTTAAAAAACATAGCTCAGGCACCAAGAACAACTTAAGTTCCATAAAATATTACTTTCAGAGGAGAAGTCTGTTTACTTCTAAGATTGTTGATTTATTTTTTCTCATCACCAAACCGAGAACATAAGTCACCATTTTCCGACAGTAAATTTACATCCAAAAACAACAAAAAAACTTGGGAGTCAAACAAAACTTATCAAACAAATCTGTTCATCACCTTGTCACGATATTTTACTCACAGTTAATTAACACAAATCCTGTGATGGCTTTTGATGCACAGTACAAAGGGCGGACAGACCTGATTGCTGGTGGCTCCACTCTAGACCTTCGCTGCCGCCTGTGGTTGAAAACTTCTAACTAACTAAACTGTCCGAAATAATGTTGATAAGCACTGAGGCCCCAACCACAGGCATAAAATTCTTCTCAACAATACATCATATGTTAATACGAGAACTGACTCTCAGCACACACACTCTCGCAGCTACCCAAGTGATGACTAACATGGCGACCTACAACTACAGCTGGGACAAAGAACTGCAATCATGATGCCATCAAAACCAATTGCAGAGCTGCTTACAATTGCGACCAATGACAGAACACTGTTTTGCCGTGAAAACGGACCACGATCCTTTGCAACTTTGATCTAATTTCCCACACAAAAATATGTGTCTCCCTCTAATGATGTAAGTGGCAAAAAACTATTACATCAGCCAGTCTGTCCTCAAAAAATAACCCTTGCAAATGATACAAAAGGAAATACGTGGAATCACACAAAAACTTAAATGAATATGTAATATTAAGTAAAAACATCTTCAAATAACTTTTTCATTATAAAGTAAAAAAACATCAAAAATATTAAAGAGATTAATTGAATGTAAATTATTTTAGTAAAATCTGTTGAAAATTGCCTACATACCGCTCAAATGAATAAACAATTGTTTTTACATAATGATAGAATACCTAACCAAGTATTATTTCTGATTATAAAAACATAATAACATCTTTCATAGTCACTTATATAGTGGGAAGGGCAATAACCTGGGTTGCTCCATAATTTACTTACTTTCCTTAATCCTATAATACAGTTTCTAATACAGGGCAGGCTGATGCCTGCTATTTGGATCTAGCTGAGGCCTTCATACTAATGAAGTTATCTATTTTTTGTTTAAGTGATAATTATTTAATTGGTTTTCCAGCTATCCTAAAAATTGTTGTTTTTTTTTTTTTCCGTATAATTTAACAATCACAACTCCTATGTCCAATGCTTGCTCTGGTACATCATCATCTCGCTCTGCTTTAACATAAATATAAATTTTATCACTCAAGTCTTTAATCACTACACTGGTGAACTTTTTACCGATGATAGTATATTATATAAGAAAATTACTGCATCTAATGATTGTTTATTATTACACAACATCATAAATGAAGTCCTTAATTGGTGCACACATTGAATACAGTGTTGTGGCCGGGGGGTCACTTCAACGAGGTCTAGGAGGCACGGACCCATGCGGAGGCGTGACTCGTCTACCCCCGGCACCACCAGAGCCTGGCCCGCTCTCAGCGGCAAGCACGCTCACTTGGGCTCTTACGGCCTCCCACACGCCGACTCAAATGTTGTCTGGCGAATAGGAAAGAACACGAGCTACCTAGGCTAGCTAGTATTTATTGCACTGCATTACATAACACGGTCCTCATACAGTTAACAACACATGATTAACTAGGTTTTGGATATGTAATTAAAAGCTCTTTTTATCACTAATTTGGGTATACAACATGGAAAAAAAAATCATGTTTTTTTGGAAAATGTATTGGATTTCACAGTATTTTGCCATTCCAAAAATATTTTATGGATCATCATGTAGAGTAGCAGTTTCAGGAAAATAAGGCCAAAAGGAACTGCAATAAAAGGCTGGTTAGGTTAAGCTAGGTTAGCAGCATAAAAAGACCACTTTTCCTTTGATAATTTACATATTTCAACACACATTTTACTTATAATTATGTAGCTGACTTAACCTAATGAACCTTTCACTATTTCTATCCCTACATATTTGTTACATGATATAAAAGAAAAACATTTTAAGTTGGATTCTAATTCTCATTCTTACTATTCAAACTCTTTATTTGTATTCAAGAATAATTTGGTATTTGTACTCGATTCAAACAAAAAAAAACCCGATATATGCACAAGGTTTAATGTAAACCTTGCACTTTCACGCTGTGTCCGGGCGGCAGGTGGCATTCACAAGGAGATGACGTGAGGGTCTCGGACAAGCATGATGGACAGAGAGAGGAGGACAATGCCTCCACAGTGCCCTCACAGTAAGCCGAGGGGAAGAGCCTGAAATTAGCTGACCAGCAGTTTCATAAACAAAAAAGAAGACATAGATAATAGATAATAGATAGTGAGATCATATCATAAAGTAAAGTGTGACAGGTATAAAAAACCAACACACATAGGTTGTGCATATGCTTTCAGGGGGGAAAAAACTCCCAAGTTAGACAATTCATTCTAAGAATAGTTCAACCCACATATTCTTCATGCAACAGCAGTATAAGTAACACTGGGTGTGCACACTATATGGAACAGTGACATAAGTATTGTCAAATTTGACCATCATCTTTAAGCACTTTCAACTGGCATACTTAAACTTGTATTACATACCCAAAAACACAGTATATTTTAAGTGCTTTTTAAATGCATTTGGTTTCATGCACATAATTTTTTTAAGTTTTAATGTTTTCAAACAAATAAATTAAATGGTTCAGATATAGATAGTAGTGTTAGCAAGTAGAAAATGGAAATATGGTACTCTCTCATCACTACATTAAGGTGGTTGCAAGACAGCCTGGATGTATTACATTCAGAGATTTGCGTTGATGGTGGCTTGCACACTTTAATAAACACTTGTAAACTACAATGATTAGTATTAGGGATGGGATTTTCGAATCTTGGATTCGTCGAATATACCGAATCCTATGGATTCAAGGATTCGTAGGATCCGAGGTGGGATTCGAGGTGGGATTCGAGGTGAGTTTTTAAGAGTTTTAGGTAGTAATTGATAATTGTAGTGTTCGGCGAAGTTTGAAAATTTCAAACCGAACCGAACCGAATCCTTACGTTCGGTTCGAAACCTCTTAAAATATATTCGAAAAACCGAACGTTCGTTTAAAAAAAAATTACGTTTTTATAATTTTCTAACCCCCATTTGAGACCATTCACAAAACAGCACAACAAAATTCCATTACTTGTAATATTCCGACTTTTATCGCATAATCGTCGCCTCAACAGTTTCAAGCGCAGACAAAATAATAAAAAAAAGTTATTAATCGTCGCATAACTCGCATAGCATTTTTTCATATAGGCGCGCTTTGTTTTTTGTTTACTTTAGAGAATTTTGTATGCATTTCTCGTACTACGTAATATAAACTATCGTACAAATGCCAAAGGTATTGTATATTATACCTTTAACTATAGTGCGTGTACGAGAAGTGTTGTAAAATCACCAAAGATTGCGTACCCCATACGTTAAACTAAAGCGCATGTACGAGAACTCTCGTATTTGGGCAAAACTAACGTGATCAAGTTAACACAAGACAAATGCGGTAGGAAATGATTACGTAAATTACGTATTTTAAATTACTGAAATGTATTTATTTTCTTTGGACTTTTTGGTTATAACAGTTAGGTACTGAAAATATTAATTTAATCTTGTTTATTAAAAGTACTGGTCCAGTAAATTTTACAGTACGGTACTAAGTTGACTAGCGTAGTTGCGGCAGCCATCATTATTTCTCGTGTTTTCTTTTTTCCGACGCAAATTTTTATAACCACACTGACTTACTTTACGTTTACAATATTATTGTTCTTGAGGTGATTTGCGACTAGCAGGACTTACGTCGTTTAAGTTTTCTAAATGGAGAAAAGATAATGACGACCCAGATGACCCAGAACCACCCCAAAAAATGTCTAAAGTTTCTTCTGACGAGCAGCATTCTTCCAAGAAAACAGCAACTGCAGTCAGCGGGTTTTGTCACGTGGATAGGTAACTTAATTCACATTCGACTTTTTTTTAATGTCCTATTAAAAAGTTTTACTTTTTAAAAATGTTAGGTTATGTCTACCACAAAAATATGTTGTGGCCTTATGCTGAATGTTCGTCATCTTTATAATCTTATATTTTTTTTAATGAATGTTAGTGTACACTGAAAAAGGAAGATAGTCTTTTTGAAATTTAGATGGAACTTCTTCATGAATTAAAAGTATATATATGTAAAGAAATTAAATGAAAAATGATTTTCTCTAAACTGTTTCCTTTCCTTCATTATTCATTGCATAAACTTTACTTATAAAATGTTTTGCGATGTTTTAATAAAGCTAAGCTATATAATGTTTTAATTTTACATATGGCTGGAGAACCTTTCTTTCTCACCATTCAGTTAAAGACCAAAATGCTGGTGGTCGGTTCATTTTAATTCAAAACAATTATTTCTGTATGAGGTTTGGTTCGTCTCGGTTCGAAATTTTTTTGCTATGGTTCGATTCAGTTCGAAACTAGAGAACTGAGGTTCGTCCAGCTCTAGAAAATTGTATACCTAAATAATATTATAAAGGTAACGGAAATAGCACAAACATAAGATAAACTACGCTGCATTTTGTCAATTAGCATAACTACTCGATCATTTCCAACCTTCAATAATATAACATTGCAGAATAAATGTAATTTTTTTAATGGTGTCTGTCATACAAATGTATTTTATTGAAAACATAGGAAGGATTAATTTAACAGAGAATTAGACAGATGCAAACTTATGTGTGTGGTTTTTGAGGTTATTTGTCTCTATTTTATATCAGGTGTATACACTATGCACTTATTTTACAATTTTATAAATACACATGTGATTTTTTTTAATACATAGTCCTATTTAATTTTTTAAAATAAATGTGTGATTTTTTTTAATAACATGTGGTGAAGTTTAGTGTGGGACTGGGATTCGAGATTCGATGACAAACACTGAGGATTCGAACAAGGATTCGGATTCGACCAAAATGTGGTTTCGTCCCATCCCTAATTAGTACATTATCATAAATAAAAACATGAACAATCTTACTCGCATCGTTACAAATATTTATTGAACACACCTATACAAACAACCATAAAAACTAGAAATATTTTACAAGCTGGATCTTTTGTACATAAGAACCAAGTTCATAACATACTTGTTTTTTTTACAATATCATGTTTAAAAATATACAAGCTGCACTTTTAAAATCAATTTTAAATCATTTACTAGAAACCATACTTCTTCCTAGCTGGAGTTAACAGCGCGACACTTCAGAATGCTGACACAAAATTCGCAAGTCAGCAGTGTCTCACACAGACATGTGATACTAAGCACTACACTTAAGACTTAAGACTTTTCCAACACGTATAAAACATCACACAACTAATTATCTACAAGTTCTCCTGAGTGCATTTTGGTTTTGCCCTTTTTATAGTTAAATTCACAACAGATTAACTATAATAATTTTATACATAATCACTGAAAAATCCAAATTCATGTCCAAATTATTCACCACTGTCGCGCACACATTTCATAATAAATAATGGTAGTAATTACTTCCCGATGACTTCACTGACCAGCGTCGCTACTCTCCCAGTTCGCTCTCAGGGTTGGTGAGCAGTTGCTTCTGCACCATGCACGATCGAGCCACCGACTCGAACAACCTGCGGACACACGGCAGTCGACTGCAACCAGCCACACTGGCAACATGAAGCCGTGAGACTGAGATGTATAGAATTGGTGATGAGAAACATGGCATTGGTACAGACCTTGAAAAATTTGCGATCCCGATTAACTAAAGAAACAATGCAATTTCTAATTCTTTGAAGTACAAACACAATATTCTATTTTTTTTTCCATCTTTTGCACAAACCCATAGCCAGTCAGGTAGGGGTGAGTGGCCCCCATGCGCATTTGTTCCAAATTTTGGCCGAAAGTTGCATCTGATGGGTTACAAACTCACCCCAAATTTCAACCTTGTAGCTGCACGAGGAACAAAGATAAAATAATACCACTAGTATTTTTGGTGAAGATATATTTTCTCAGGATCTACTGGACCAATTTTTATGAAAAAAATATATTTTGTAAATATATTCAAGGTGATTCAAAGAAAAAGAAAAAAATCAAGAACCTAATCCCATGAACGTAACTACACAAAAAAAAATTATTTTAGTTTTTATGAAAACTAAAATAATTTTTTTCGGGTAATGTTTTTGGAATTAGGTTCTTGATTTTTTATGTGAATTAATAATTTCTGCTAGCTATTCTTAAGACAGCATGAAACAAATAATAATTCGTTGTGTGTTAAATATAGGGTGTGCTGTCAATCTGGTTGTAAATGTTAACACTTCAAAAATTGTATCTTTTGAAAATACTGGTTTGTAAACAGTACTGCCACAAAGACACTTATAGTACTGCAACAGATTAAATCATTTAAGTTGCATTATAAATACTCTAAAACATTAAATTGCTAATTAAAGATCTAATTTTAAATTAATGTGCAACATTATACTTTCATTAACTTTGAAATGTAACTTTTTATGCATAGGTTTTTTTTTTAATAAGCGAAATCATATTATTTCTACAATGATTTCAAGAAATGTTTTAAATGGAATCAACTCATCTTATTTATAGTCTCATGACGTAAATTGTTTTAAAAAAATACATATGTATCTTATAATTTAACTTTCCAGCAAATTTCTCCAAGGACTGGCAAGAGAGCAGCGGGACTCACTTCTCGATCTCGGGGGCGCAGTGCACAAACTCGTGGTTCCAGAACTTGTAGGTGGGGTTCTTGATGAGCTCTATGAAGGTGATGAGCAGGCCCCAGGGGTGCGGCCGGTTCACGATCAGTCGCTCCAGCAGCACCCTGCACACACCAGCCTTCTGCCACCCCGCCGTCGCCCCACTGCCACCCCACTGCCACCCACTGTCGCCCCACTGCCACCCACTGTCGCCCCACTGCCACCCCGCCGTCGCCCCTCCACAGCACACCACCTTACACAGTTTACACAGTTTACAAGGCAAACAGGGGGTGGTCTGTAAAGTCGGTTTACGGACGATAATTTTACGTGATACCATCATAAGAAAACATTGATGAAAAATTGCATACTTTTTAATTTTCAAATATTATTTACAGTGTTTGCAAATTTAATTTAAATAATTTGTTTAAATATAATCACGAACAATTAGTTATAGAAATACGTAAACTTAAATCAAATCAATGTCAATAAATTGTTAATTTGGAATGACGAAATTGGACCAATAAATCAAGTGTTTTAAATTGCTGCTTTTAAAAAGCCCGCCTTAACCTGTTTGATATTATAGAAGATTTTCTCGCACGGTGGTTGGCCGGTTCTTGCACGCTCGGCTCAGGTGGAACATGACAATGAGTCATGCTTTTTCGTGCGTGCAGCCGGCATTCATCAATTTATAAAATGTTATCACGCAAAAAAAAATAGTGTAGAAATATTTTAATGTGGGGAAGTAGGAATCTGACCGAAAAAATTTGGCTGTAGGTTCATCATGAAAAATAAGTTGAATACATGTGTACGACTTAAGGTGTAAAGATTGTTCCAAGTTCCAAGGATGGTTAAATGAAAATAAGAGGAAAGTACTTAAGATGGGACACTCAGCATCTGAATAATGTTTGGATGAACAATACTTCGACAACAAAACTCATTGCTGTCATAAAATAATTTCATTGAATTATTAGTTGGTAACTGCCTTATTTCTCATAACATATTTGTGATGCAATGTCATCTTACCGTACATTTAATCTAAAATAAAATAGTTTTTTTCTTCTAATAACTTTGTACTGTTATTAGTTTTAAATTTTACTTTATTTATATATATTTTTTTATTCATACATTAGTAGTTATTGTTATCTCTTTTTTGTAATAAATCACTATGTATGTTGTATTGGCAAAGGTTTTTACTGCTTAAATCTTTTAGATTAATCTATATTTGTGTTTGTTTGTCATTTGTGTTTTTAAATAAATAATGGAGTTATTAATGGTGGATTATAAATGTGTATGCTGAAACTAACAAAAAATTTTTCTTTGTTTATTGGCCTAAAACCAACCATTTTCAATAAATACTAGTATCAACAGTGGGGTATGAACGTATGAAAACAAAATCATTTTATGTAAAAATGACAAGTATTTTGTTGGTTATAAAACTTTGTCCAATCAAACATTATCCAGACTCCGTGTCCCTATTACCCGCAATAAACCAGTTGTTCAACTCCAACTTCAAAAGCATACGCCAGCCTTGAGGAGTTCTTGTCGTACACGTCTTTGCAGTGAATTTTTTCATGATTAACTGGCAGTTGAAGTTTGTCGGTGAAAGTCTGAGTAACCCAACCTAATACTGTACTCAGTGCCACCATAAGTGGCTTCTTGAAAAACATTTCTGAAAAGCTTGTGCTTTGTCACTGCTTCTTGTGGAATTGCTTCTGCAGACTCTAAGGTAGACCACTCCCTCTTTGCTATGACATGTTTACCTCTTGTGCCTGTCCCTTGAGCCCTACTCGCCTCTCAGCGGGTCCTGGGCCGAGAGTTCTGTATCAGAATTACCCTTCATTCTGTCCGGTCAAAATCATGTCCCTCAGGCCATAAACACATGTCGCGACCACTTAAGGGTTCATGGAAGCATCATGTTCATGAACTAGTGTATTCTACCTGAATGTTCTATAATACCCACGTTCGTTGCCTTACTGCACTTCACTTGTTAGACGGACTTGATTTGCTATCTTACTTAACCGTTTTGTTATTTGACAATTTATATTAAATTGAACACATATTTATAGTCAGCATTTTTCATATAGTTCACTGAATTGTATGTGTATTGATAAATACTCTGTACTGCTTTGAAAGCATGCTAGTAGTCATCATTCGTTACGTAAAACTTGTTTGTCCACTTGTGCGACTAAAACGAATGTGACAATTGACCTGTACTCAGTACTGATTCATTGTTATGGGTTGCCTGTCTGCTCGCGCTGTGTTCCTTGTGTTGCGTGTACAGAATTATTGCAAGAAGCCGCCAGCAGGAACTTCAGGCTTAATTAGAAGCCAACATCAACTTTAGCAACCTAGAGATGGCCCTCTGACTAAAAGCACTGGCCATCCCTTGCATATATTGCAAGATATTGTAGCACAGAAAGGTTATTTTGTGCTGTTTAGGAAACAACTATTACAGTTTGTGTGTACCACTATACTATGAAAAAATGTCTGCAAGATTTTGCATTATATTTTCAGCATCCTAAAGTACACACATATGTTTGTAGAATGGATGACCAGCATTTACACACCTTTTATCTGAAAATGAGCAATGTATGATTTGATTCAGTTGTGTGAAATTCACACCCCCTGTCCAGCCAAACAGTAATGTGTTCTTTAGGCAGCCTTCTTCTCTAAAACTGTTGAGTGCTCCCTGTAATTTTCCCGCTTCATTTTCACCACCCGTGTGGGGTGAAATGGGGGTGTTTTGATGCGCCTCCACCTATTCGCAATGAGGCTAATTTTAAGGCCGCGGCTTCAACTGCGATGTCATAGAACATATGAAGTATCACGGATGTGGATGATATTGTCCACGACTGTTGGATAATCAGGAGTCTACTTACTGGACATGATTAAGAGAAAATAAATTATTATTTCAATAATCTACAACTTGCTGTGGCTGGGGAGGGCGGGGGAAGCCGGGAGAAGGAGTGGGCAGCCTCTTTGCCAGCCAAACCGTAGGGACTGGAGTACCTGGTTCCATCTGCTGTCTGAGTGTGTAAGTGTGCAACAACTAACATTTAGTGTACTTCTTGATTGTTTTCTGGTAGCTATTTGTTTATTATTATCTTAAATGTTATATGCCCTGTTATTTTGTGTGTGTTTGTTTATGTCTGTCCTGGCCACTGAAAGTATGTGGTACGCTTTATTTACGTGTGTTGGCCAATTGCGGATGTGCCCACCTGCTCTCGGTACCGTCCACTTACTTGCAGTGACCACATTTGGCTTTGACTGGTGGCGGGCATTTACAATTATAATTTTTAAAAGTAATTATATAACTTATTAAACAGTAGTGCCTGTCACAGTTAAATAAGCATACTTGCCATCAGGCTAGGTGTACAAGCTTGCATTTAACATTCCCGTCAAAAATTAGACAACTGCAGTTTTATATCCATTAAATTTATTTTCTCCAGTCAGAATGCATATTGTAAATGATTTTAAATCTGGCATAGTGGTAGTATTATCATAATAGAGAAACAATAGCAAAAAAAAAATTAACTAAACAAGCAAATGTTAAGTTTTGAAAATGAATTTAGAAATTGTAGAATGATTAAACAACAACAAACACTTGAATGTGTTCTCTGGTATTAGATCGACACACTCACCGGGTGATCTGCTCCTGAATGGCTTCCGTGTTGGCCTCAGCAAACAGGTAGAGCAGCGTGCAGCTGAAGTAGTGCGTGTGACTGTTGGGGTACCTCAGCTGGTTGGCTATCGCATTCAGGAACAGGTAGCGACCTGCAACATTCAGTCTCCGCACTCCCCGCCACTGTTCTCTGTTACAATCGTTTCATATATTTCACAGAGATAACTAGTACAGTCAACTCTTGCTTATCTGATTAGCACCTTGTCTCCAGCACCATACAACTATACAATAAACTAACATGATTCCCATATAATCACACTACTTATGATATCATTTAGGCCGACCAAGGGAAATCTACCTGCAAAAGTGTGGCACAATGCAATTTCTCTGTTCAACAATCACCACCCCTTCTCACGGCTCCATGCTAGCAACTATTTTATTATGCTAGAATTTTACAGGCATAGGAAATCGCCAGACAGGTTTACATACCATACTGACTAATCTTTGTTTCCTAGAAGCTTACAAATTACAAAAATGTCACGGGAGGTAAAAATACAAATTTGTCAAATCTTAAATGACATGTTTATGATACAAAGAGGGTGCTTGAAACAATAAGTAAAACTGTAACTGTCGGTGGAGGACCCACCCTCGGTGTCCAGGTCGACGGCCAGGTTCTGGAAGATGTCCATGTGCGAGGAGTGCGCGATGGTGGTCATGGTGGGCGTGAGGCCCTTGTTGCGGATGAAGCTGATGGCCTGGGTGCCCACGTACAGCACCAGGGCGTTCATCAGCTGGATGTTGTAGCGCAGGCCCGGCTCGCTGGACACCTGCAGACTGCTGCGCAGCTCCGACAGGAAGGTGACGGGCGCCCGCGCCTTCAGGTACGAGTCCAGGTCCTGTCGGCCACACGACCCCCGCACCTCACACACCTCACACATCTCGCGTCATCGCAGCACACTTCATTCTAGAAGTAGGGGTGCGACGATTATGCGGGGAAATTTTTTTTTTGTTGGATAAAGTTATTTATAAAAACAAAACCCGTTCATGGAAAGTACATTTATTTAAAAAGTGAAGTATAACAGAGCACGCCAAACAATTTCAATTAAGAGGTCATGCAACCAAAACCTTTCAACTTTAAACAGAAAAATAAAATTTGTGATCCAAAATGCAAGCCGAACGAACGCGTAACTATTGCCGTATACACACCACGAAAGAGTGCGGGCCATCAGATGTAGTTAACTCGGCACTCGACGGAGAGCACGCACTGCATGCACTCGGTGAGATATCGATATTTGGCTACGTGCGCGTGCTCTATACGGGAAGCAACATAACCAAACAGAGAGCGAGCACTGCAAGCATCGGCGATATATTAATATTTGGCTATGTGTGTGCGCTCTATACAAAAAGAAATATAGCCAAACAATAATAATTGCAACGAGTGCTGGCTACAATTTTGTAAGCGGCACACCGCGGCGACGGAGACGAACAAACGTAGGTTATAACGTTGAAAAAGTCTTTAAAAGAAAATTTAAACATCAGACAACTTCGTATTTCCGTTAATTAAATAAGTAAGAGGTAATGTCTGAATAAATATTAGATTTATATTTTAAAATACATCGTTCTATACGGAAAAAATACCCATACAAAGCGCTCGGATTCTAATAGCGGGACCAAAAACATCATGCGACGTTTACGCGAGAGTTTTTTTTATACAAATTTTGACGCCCTAAAATAGGGGTGTGACGATTATGCGATAAAAGAGGGTAGGTTTTATTGCGAAACAAACATACATAGTGAAACATTCAAATTATACATAAAAAATACTTAAATTTCAGCTTACCAACAAGTAAAACATCTCGTGAAGGCAGACATATGCTTAAGGTCAGGTGAAAATTACTTAAGCTTATTAGGAAAGATATATTTTTAATAGGAAACTTCTGAAGAGTGATTGTTGTGTTTTTGAAAAATGAGATGCTATAGTGCTAAAATTTGTACATAAAACAATACTACTACATTTGATTAAAGTTAGTTTAACAAACAAACAAACAAACAAAAAAAACTGCAACTGAAATATTTAATATTCTTCTGTAATATTCTTTAGTTAATAAAACAGTAATAAGTGTGAAAATAAAAAGTTCAGCTAAACATTTTTATGGTTTTATATTTTGACAAGTTTTGTTGATAACACTTTTATTTATAACATTATCATACATTAATATACAAAGTCACTCAATTATATAAACAAAAAGTAATGTTAATGGAACCTCTAAATCTAAATAATTTTTTTAAACAATGAAAAAAAAAAAAAGTATGTTAAATTGTGTTTTTAGTTTACATACTTTCTAATATTAATTTTACTTTTGCCAATGTTGTATTATTTAAATACGTACTATTAATATTAATCAATTATACTCATACATTCTCTTGTGATGTTTCTTTGTAGAACTAAGCTATTTCTGTACGGTATCTGCTGTAGAATACTTTTAATTACTTTCATACTGACTTCGCAACCAAACTGCGCTTCTAGCGGGTTGCTGTTAAAAATACGAACCTTCTTGAAGCTGAGTGGCTGGATGCTGGTGGAGAAGTTGGCAATCACTCTCGGAGCGTGAGTTATCTCGGGGAGCATGTCCACCTTCAGATTGGGCGTGAACGGGTCCGGCAGCCTCATGTTCCGCGGGAATGCCGACAGAATCAAGTTGCGCATCTGGAAACATAGTGAACATTTTTACTCCAATATTCCACAACATAAAGAAGAAGACAAAACTGAAATTATTTCAATTGGTTAGTATTGGAATGCCCAAACTTTGCAACTTGTAACTCACTGAACAATTTATTGGTAATACACAAAAATTTTGGGAATTGAAACAAAATTAAAGTTGAATCCCAAAACAATTGGTTTCATTTTGAATTCACGACTACCACAAAATATTCTGGCTAACTTAAAAATAGTTATAACATTTTTTATCCTTAGTACATCTATATGTATTTTACTCCTATTTTCTTAAGTAATGAATTTATTTAATATTGAATAAATATTATACGGTCCCTAAACTTCACTGCCTGAAAAATGAAAATCCTGCCATTTACATTCCATCATCACCATCAACTGCTTCGGCCAGTGAACAAGTCAGGAAAGTAAAATTCATATCTTCCTCTGTCCCTCTACACTAGTCATCGAAGAAAACAGAGATTTCACTCCCAGGTTAAACACACAGTACAACCCTGTTAAGGTGTTTTCAATGGACTGAATGATAAAACTTATTAACAGGGTAAACTTCTTAAAAAAGAGAAATACTACACTGCCCGCAGGATAACTTGATGCTTGGGTGACGTCACGAACGTTCAGAAAGCTTGTAGGGGGAAGGGAAGCAAGCTGGCGTAGTATACACAAACCAAAAACATTGAGTCTATATTATAGGTTAATAAAATCACTTTAAAAAAAAACTGAGAAATTCCAAGTTCTTCGATTGAAAAAAAAAAGAGTAGTGTACACAACCAAAAAATATTAACTTACAGTCTATTATTGATTAATAATAATAAAGTCACCAATTTACTCGCTCTTCTCAAGAATTCCAATTCCTTCCATTTCATCTTCAGTAGAGTTCGAATCTTCACTGCTACTGTCTACACCGCCAAGTGTAATTATTATTTTGTCGATTTCAATGTCAAAACGAACATCCCGGCTGTAATACTCCTTCTCTAATTTTTCAACATGATTACAAAATGGAACCCAATCTTCTTTTCCCATGCTCTCAAATTGTTCTTCGCAAAGTCTTTTCACATCATCTATTTTGAAGGACACATTTTTTGATGCAACAATACCCTTAACTTTACCCCATATACCTTCAATGGGATTCAAGTCGGGATGGTAGGGTGGAAGTCGGAGCAGTGTGTGACCGAAACTTTCAAGAATCTGGTCGACGGAATACACTATGTGCCGTGGCTTATTTATCTTAATAAGTTCGTACAATGTTGGCTTCAGCATGTCTTCAGTAAATGAAATTTTGTTTTCTCGCAGCCATTTTTTCATATCATCTTTTGTTGACGAAGATGTTGGCGGTTTGTTTACGCGGAAATTGTGATAGGGTGCATTATCCAATACCACGACGCTGTTTGTTGGCATGTTTGGTACGAGTTTTTCCCTAATCCACTTCTCATAATTGGCCTGGTTCATTTGGTTGTGGTAGTCACCAGTAGCTTGATGCGATTTCCACATAACGAGGGCATTTGGCACGAATCCATCTTTACCGCCAGCATGTATCATAATAAGGCGTTGCCCTTTCGCTACTGGCCGAAGGACACCGTTTAATGTTTCATCTGCCCAGCTTTTTTGTTGTACATGCGAGGATAACACATACGATTCATCTACATAGATTATATTCCTGTTTTCATTTCTGAAACGCATAATGCTCTGTATATAATTAATTCTTTTCTGCCTGATATCATGCTTTTCGATAAGAACAAGGCGGTGAGATTTCGTTTTACGCCACTGGAAGCCTAACCTTTTCAGAATTTTACGAAGGGTGCTATCGCAACCTTGAAACCCTATCTCCATCTTCAACTTCTCCCTAAGCTTTGGCACTGTTGGCGCACATTTTTCTGTGATATAAAAGTTATAAATTATCCTACGAACTACTCCTTCGTCAAACCCATCCAGTTCGTATTTTGAAGACTTTTTTTCTTTTCTTGTTAGGCGTCTCGAACAATCCTTCACCATCTTCGTTAATGTGTTGACCTTCTTTCTTTATACGTTGTACAGTAGCATGAGAAACTCCCATTGCTTGCGCAGTGCGCAGTTGCACACGTTCAAGAGGAATAGATAACGACATCACACCATTCCGAGCTTCATTTTCCATAAAATTTAACACATTAAACACTACCTCTCGCGCCTGCGAATGAAGTTTTTTCTGTTTAATTTTAGATAACGTAGGCGGCATTTTTATATTCAGCACGTGGGGTAAAAAACGTTGCGAGAGAACACTTTACAAACAATTACTAGTATTTTATACATTACAACAAAGAACCACTACTGCGAACTTGTTGATAGCTTACGTTTAATACGTTTCAGTTTACTATTCTCTCTTTAGCTATAAACATGAAACACGTCACGATAGCACGTAGCGGACTGGTCAATGTTTTCATTCAGGGTGGTATGCGAAGTGAAAGTCTCGGAATACGTTCTCTGCGCATGCGCGCTGGGCCTCCCTCCCCTATACACCCCTACCCGCCCCTCCCAGGCAAGGCTACCGTAACGGTCACTCAGGCATCATCTTATTCTGCGGGCAGTGTACAGATCAATGGACGACTTGAAATGGGGCGGAGCTAAGTAGTTCAAGTAACCGCCAGCGGAAGCGCCACTGTCAACTGTGGGAAACAGTTGGTAAACAAACAGCAGTTGATCATGGAAGAAGCTACGTTGAGAGAGTTTTCGTGAACAAAATCTTTATATAATTTGAATTCCTTTGATATTAGCTCTGGTTTTAGGTTTGTCGGGGATTTGGGTAGTAAGAGGCTTTCTAAAGACGGGTATAGTTTATTTGCTTCTTCATACTACAAAGATGAGTGGACTGCGACATGTGGGAAAGATGTGTTTGTGAAAGCATACTGCTATCTACGTCAAAGAAAAGATGAAAATGCCCAGTTTATCTATTTTCGTGGAGGAGAAACCTAATGGTTTTGAAGTTACTCACGCATACTGTGCGTGTAAAGCAGGGTATGTAATTATTATTTACGGTTTGTATAGAAAAGTTGCAGTTTTCGTGTTGATTGACAGCTCGTGATTTGAAACTAAAAAGTATTTATCACAAGATTAATCTTCATTGCATAACCCAGAAAATCTGTTTGCATATAGCCTATTCTAATGTGGATATAATTATATATTGTGTTTCTAAAGTATATAGAATGACGCCCAAAAACGGTTTAATAGTGGCTTGACAACTCCCGGCCCCATATTAAAATGTGATATGAACTTGACTCTCCATTAAGTTTTTTTTGTTCAAGTCATGTTAACTCCGTGGTATAATAACGAATTCTTTAATGAGTTCACAAAAACTCATTAAAAAAATTACATAACCTTTCATTACTGAGTTAAAACCTAGGCCATGTAGGTGTGATATGTAAATCGTAATAATTTAGGGTGTTTTTGTGCTGATTACGGATTGTAAGTTATGTTTGAAAAAAAAAAAATAAACATGTAAATAATTTGTAAACTTCTTAACATTTTTTATGACTTAGTACATAACTATTTAAATTAACTAATAAGCAGTATGCCGTTAGGTTTATGCTACCCGTACAAAATCGTGATTTATAGTGCTTAACTTCCCTTAATTTCCCGTACAAAAATATGTATTTAAATAGGTAATATCTTTCATTATTGAATAGTTCTCGGGAATTCGAGAGTAATCATGTTTACGGCCTACTTACATTATAAATATAATGAAGCTTTCTGCGTGGGGGTTTCAATTTCCTTGGAGACGTGAAAGTAAAAACGCTAGGCAAGGCAGTCTTCTTTAAAAATTACCGCCGCATTCTACTTTTCTATAATCTGCAGCGACGAAATGTTTTGAACAGAAACGCATGTGCGCTGAAACTGGACATTTTCGATCGTCCCTGCGAACTTTTATTTCCCAAAATTTTAAACGTTCTGGATTTTTTCGAAAGCAGTGGAATGCTATTCCAGGCGTTAAACTTGAGCTCCTACAATGAGGAACAGAACAATACTGCACCGTTATTAAACAATTTAACGAATAACCATCACTTGATGCGCCTTTCTAGGTTGCAGCCATATACAACAATAGATAGCAACTGTTTTGTTTCCCACAGTTCATCCCCTCTCCAAGTGTATCACGTGACGCCGTGACGTCAGAGGGCGGGTACCTCTAGTCGTCCATTGATACATAAAAAAATAACTCCAATAATATACAGTCAAACCTCTTTGAAACTACCCCTCACGGTTCCCAGGAATAGGGTCGTAATAGAGGGGGGGTCGTAATAGATGTTTTCCGAAATTTCCAGTTCAGTTCCCCCCCCCCCCCCCCCAAACTAAACCGCTACTCGCTAAGAAACCAGCCGTACAATGGCAGGATGCTGTCACTCACAATGCTAGACGTCTTTGCTTTAAACACACTTCAACCTTCATGACAAGTCCATCGCCCTACAGGCCACCTCTAAAGAAAATATGTCAAAAGACAGTTTATATTTACTGGTTAGTTTACATGTACGTTTTCTGCTTTCCGTAGTTAAAAACATTATAACCCCGATGTCACGAACCCCGGATTTAACGAAGCAGTGAGTTTACGAATACATTCTCGGGAACAGTCAAAAATCGGACAATTTGACCAAAATGTGAAAATCAGAAAGAAAGAAAAAAAAAAATTAAATGAAAAATCATTAAAATCCGTTAATTTTAACAAACAGCGTATTTTTGTGTCGGCTTTAATATTTCCATAATGTTCATGTAAGAACAACAAAAAAATAATGGGACATTTCCTTTACAAGTATGGCAGCTGTAGGTTCAGCAACGCGAGTGGGCGCACACTAAGCTCGCCTGGCTGGCTGGCGGCAGCGACTTCTTGACGCATAAGCTCACCCCTCCCTCCCCTCGGTAACATTCTTCAAGGCTATCTCATCCCTCCCAGACACACAAACCATCTAGTGTCCTCCCTTATAACACCCCAACTTCACTCCCCTTTGAAAATCCTTCAGTGAGAAAAAGCTCATTTCACCCTCCCTTCTCCCGTAAAATTGGGCTATTATGAATGGGGTACTAAAGCGGTGAGGGAGGGGTAAGATCGTTGTAAATATTTTCGGACCCCTCCCTCCCCGCCAAACATGCGCAAAAAAAAAAGTCAAAATATGTCACTTTTCACACCAAGTTCGAGTTCAGTCATCTCTGGCAAGGAATTTACAAGCTTTCAAACTTAAATATGTATAAATGTATTTTAATAGCAAGGGTTCTATGAAAAGGAATATACAGAATAAAATCAAGGTGCTGTCACCAAACAAAGCATAAAACGGCCCACTGCGTGGTCGCTTCGTTATTGCTCGCGCGAGAGGCGATACGTGGAATGTTAGAAGAAAGATAAATGCGAGGGAACCAGACGGCAGCCAGTGTGTTTCCTGCGTGGGGAATAAGTGGCGTAGCCTTTTATTTTTATGCTGGGTGAAACGACCTTTTTCTATCAACAAACGGGAAAAGCTAATTGCTTGAGCTGTCAAAATAAACATCGCTGCGGCAGTTAAAACAAGTCGAGGCGGGCGTGCATCCAGTCGGTCTCTGTGTATTGTCAACCGATAATAATCAAAATCAAGAGAAATCCAGCAGGTAGCTTTGCCTTAACTGCGTACCACACTAGACACTCGCAAAAAGCTAAACGTAAACACGTTGCCACAAAAACCTTTATCTGCACCCTGCCGGCAAAGGGACGTGGAATGGGGGTTGTCAAGTGTTGACAGCGGTCGACAGGAAGTGGTATCTATTTTTTGTAGGGATGGGATTTTCGAATCTTGGATTCGTCGAATATACCGAATCCTATGGATTCGAGGATTCGTAGGATTCGAGGTGGGATTCGAGGTGGGTTTTTAAGAGATTTAGGTAGTAATTGAAAATTGTAGTGCTGGGCGAAGTTTGAAAATTTCGAACCGAACCGAACCGAATCCTTACGTTCGGTTCGAAACCTCTTAAAATATATTCGAAAAACCGAACGTTCGTTTAAAAAAAAATTACGTTTTTATAATTTTCTAACCCCCATTTGAGACCATTCACAAAACAGCACAACAAAATTCCATTACTTGTAATATTCCGACTTTTATCGCATAATAGTCGCCTCAACAGTTTCATGCGCAGACAAAATAATAATAAAAAAAATTATTAATCGTCGCATAACTCTCATAGCATTGTTTCATATAGGCGCGCTTTGTTTTTTGTTTAGAATTTTGTATGCATTTCTCGTACTACGTAATTTAAACTATCGTACAAATGCCAAAGGTATTGTATATTATACCTTTAACTATAGTGCGTGTACGAGAAGTGTTGTAAAATCACCAAAGATTGCGTACCCCATACGTAAAACTAAAGCGCATGTACGAGAACTCTCGTATTTCGGCAAAACTAACGTGATCAAGTTAACACAAGACAAATGCGGTAGGAAATGATTATGTAAATTACGTATTTTAAATTACCTACTGGAATGTAATTATTTTCTTTGGCCTTTTTGGTTATAAGTCAGGTACTGAAAATATTAATTTAATCTTGTGTATTAAAAGTACTGGTCCAGTAAATTTTACAGTACGGTACTAAGTTGACTAGCGTAGTTGCGGCAGCCATCATTATTTCTTGTGTTTTCTTTTTTCTAATGCAAATTTTGATAACCACACTGACTAACGTAACGTTTACAATAATATTGTTCTTGAGGTGATTTGCGATGAGCAGGCTTACGTCGTTTAAGTTTTCCAAATGGAGAAAAGATAATGACGACCCAGATGACCCAGAACCACCCCAAAAAATGTCTAAAGTTTCTTCTGACGAGCAGCATTCTTCCAAGAAAACAGCAACTGCAGTCAGCGGGTTTTGTAATGTAGATTGGTAACTTAATTCACATTCAACTTTTTTTTTTAATGTCCTATTAAAAGGTTTTACTTTTTAAAAATGTTAGGTTATGTCTACCACAAAAATATGTTATGTGGCCTTATGCTGAATGTTCGTCATCTTTATAATCTTATATATTTTTTTAATGAAGGTTAGTGTACACTGAAAAAGGAAGATAGTCTTTTTGAAATTTAGATGGAACTTCTTCATGAATTAAAAGTATATATATACATACCTATAAAGAAATTAAATGCAAAATGATTTTCTCTAAACTGTTTTCTTTCCTTCATTATTTATTGCATAAACTTTACTTATAAAATGTTTTGCAATGTTTTAATAAAGCTAAGCTATATAATGTTTTAATTTTACATATGGCTGGAGAACCTTTCTTTCTCACCATTCAGTTAAAGACTGAAATGTTGGTGGTCGGTTCATTTTAATTCAAAACAATTATTTCTGTATGAGGTTCGATTCAGTTCGGTTCGAAACCAGAGAACTGAGGTTCGCCCAGCTCTAGAAAATTGTATACCTAAACTGTATTATAAAGGTAACGGAAATAGCACAAACATAAGATAAACTACGCTGCATTTTGTCAATTAGCATAACTACTCGATCATTTCCAACCTTCAATAATATAACATTGCAGAAAAAACGTAACTTCTTTTGTCTGTTATACAAACGTATTTTATTGAAAACATAGGAAGGATTAATTTAACAGAGAATTAGACAGATGCAAACTTACGTTTGTGGTTTTTGAGGTTATTTGTCTCTATTTTATATCAGGTGTATACACTATGCACTTACTTTACAATTTTATAAGTACACATGATTTTTTTTAATCACATGTGAAGTTTAGTGTGGGACTGGGATTCGAGATTCGATGACAAACACTGAGGATTCGAACAAGGATTCGGATTCGACCAAAATGTGGATTCGTCCCATCCCTAATTTTTAGATATGCGCTGGCTACGACAGTACAGCACTCGCCAAGAGAAACGCAGTAACACGCTACTCACCACAAGAAACTTATTTTTTGACCGATTCTCTTTGGATTTTCAGCAATTTTTTCACGGTTCCTCGAAATTGGGTTGTAATAGAGAGGTCGCAAAAAAATGGCTTCGCAACAAAAAGGTTTTACTGCACCTAGGTTCTGCTCTTACACAATTGGGCCATTTGCGTGGATTCCATTGCCACAAATCTTTGTTGTTTAAAAAAGCCTCACATTAAAGTTTTAAATTATTATTATGGACTTAAGTAATTATTCAAAATTATGAATTACCTTTAAGTAACCATGAAAACCACACATTGGAGGCCCTGTACGGTCGTTGCCTCAGCAATTTTATTTTTTATTGATAGTAGACACCTGTAGAAAGGTCCGTATGTATCAGCTCTATCGTCATCACTGTACATTTTGATGTCAAAAAATAAAAGCTGGGACGGAATTTGCCTTAAGTTCGAGGAATCGCGTAGAGTACACGTTGTCAGCTCTCGTAACCACAGAGACAGGGAAGGGCAGGTACCTGAATGCAGTTGGGCGGCACGACGTCACAGAAGGTGTAGTGGTAGTCGCACAGGAACTCGGGGAAGTCGTGCAGCAGCACCAGCAGCACTCGCAGCGTGCCCTTGTACAGCAGCGTGACAGGCTTGGCCAGCTCCGCGTTGCGCAGGAAGGGCGCCAGGAAGCGGAACAGGTCCACCAGCAGCTGCGAGTACAGGCCCCAGCCCTTCTGCTGCGGCGTGAGGGCCAGCATGCGCCCCACGAACACCCGGTGGGCCACCACCTCCAGCCACGCGTAGGCGAACCCCGACGCCTTGGCCGGCCGCAGGATGTGCAGCGTGTGTGTGAACGCCGTTAGCACCTGCAAACACACCGCATCCCACCTGGAATAACACCATTCTACATGCTGATTAAATAACAGTTTCACACTTTATAGTACTATTCAAATGCCTCTGCCTAACTGTAGGATGTACTGTCTAGTGATCTAAACGTAAACAAAGCAACAGGTAGTGCTTGCGGCTCCAGAGACGGGAGTGGCAGCCCGACCACATGGCGGCTCAGGTGGTTGTGTCACATGGCGTGGCCATCTTGGTTCTTTTTTTTAAGCTAGGGAGCGCTGCGCACCTTTGGGGACTGGCAGACACCCTGTGATTTATCAGCACTAGTTAGAAATGAGTTAAAAATTCTTGTGTTTGGTGCTCAAGATGATATAAATTGATACCTTTTAATTAATAATTACTGGGATTTTGTTCACCTGTGATAATGGGGAAAAGAAAATGTAATCAAAACAGTCATATAGTAAAACCTCATATGCTAAGACCACCTCTTTAATATGGCCCTTTTGCAAGGAACCGAGAAAAATTTGTATTAAAAAATTTGAAATTTCTCATGGCGAGCATTGAACTGCACTTGGTACAGTAAACACCCCCTTCCACTGGTTGAGCCTATGATGCGAACGTCCCCACACTTGGTGTGAAAATTCTTCTGTGGCGCGTATTGTGCTTGTCTACGACTATTACAACTGCCTTTGACACAGCTAACACGTCACAGTTACTTATATTTGAGTAATTACAGATGATATTACGGTGTAGTGTATGTTAACTGGCTGTCAAAGTATGGTGGTTGGCTGTACTCGTGTATGATTAATACCAAAACTAATAACATTTAATAATTAAAACAATATCAAATTATTGATGTGCTTTATAGATATTAAAATTTCAACACATAGAGATGTACAACACTTGAACTGAAAACTCATGATCTGAATAAGTTTGACTAGAAAGATTAGGTTCAGATTATCCTAACGTTGTACCAGGTTTGCAACTACCGGTACTAGATCAATTTGTGGTAGGGCAGGTTCTTTGGCCATTCAGGACTTCTGGGTAGATCGGTGGATGGTCGCAGGAACTTGTAGAAAGGGAGGCTGCAATAGAGTTCTAATCCACTACGACTGCCGTAGGCTACGACTCAGTGACTGGATCGGGGACACCAAAATGGTCCTGAAAAACGTGGTACAAGGAAAGTTCTCACCACCAGATGACAGGAATCAGATGTGGAAGTCGCGATGCTGGAAGCACTCGCGAAACGCCTCTTATGTCCTGTTAAGGCGTATACCCTGTATTCTGAGATAGATGAACTCAGAATTCTCCTATCTGAATACTCTGTTAACACTGTAGTGTCTAACTATCGTAGCGGACACGATCTTCTTGTTTCCTTTGCGGGCACCAGGTTTTTGGCGACACATCGCAAGGGAAACGTCTTCTCTCGAACATGGCGTCTTAGAATCCTTTCTATTTCTTCCTTTTCAACCTTAACTTCCCAGGATTGTTGTAGCAACCAGCAAGCTCGCAACTAGGAGGAAGAATTACTAAGCAGTTGTAGTAAAATCCAATGTACTGTAATTAAACCTGTGTTTAACTCATGTAAAGTTTGCAGAAAAAGGAATAGGCGTCCAAAGAATAATAAATGAAGACAAAAAATTATTAAACTGCTGCAATTTCCAAAGACTAAACATACTGGTTGGCCTTAGCTATCCCTGTTAGTGTGATTGCTGGTACAACATATAATACAAATTCATATTTAAATATAATAATTAATTTACAATAAATATGAGATACTGAAATCAACCTGTAAACGGGTGACTGTTTACAAGCCCCTTCTCTCTTCTACCTAAGTAACGGTTCTGTGGTGCCAGGCCTGTCTTCTCGTCGCCCGGCATCCGGGAACTTGCTCTTGGACGCGCTCCCTATCTATGTGCTGCTCCCTCTGTTTGCGTCTGTTACTACTACTTGGATTTAGGTGATTTGGGATCTCTAATGGTTTTGACTGTGACGCGTGCCCGCCCTTCCTATATTAAATATCACGTTACTTTACGTGATAATTAAACCCAAAACGAGTTTTAAGAAGTTCAGAAGCAATTCAGGGAAAAATGTTTCGGCAATAGGCCTACTCACGTAATATGCGGCGACTAATCTGTGCGACATCGTAGGTTATAAACAAAGCAACGAACAATAGAATAATTCATTAAAGCAACGAACCATCTTCGCCCTTTATTTTTTACGTTGTTATAAACACACATATTAATGCACTTCAGAATATAATAGTAAATATGGACGAGTTGTGTAAACAAATGTATATTTTTCTCTTGCCACAGCTAAACATGTACATTGTGACGCCATCTTGTGAACGGCGATCTACCAACTGTATTTATATTTTATAAAAGTATAAATTTAACTAATTAAGTTGTGAAAGAAAGTTTAAATACTTTTTAATACATAGGATTGAATATTAATGTAGGAACATATAATTATTTATGCCACGTTTATCTTTTCTTTTTAATTATTAATATCTAGTTTATACTTCCACCACCAGGGCAGGGAAATTTCAGCGAGATTCATGCGCGCGCATCTCATCCCTTCCAAAGAGGAGTTAGTTCGCCCCTCCCTTCTTTTTCTTCGTTCCCGCGCATTTCTCCCTATATAAAGGCGAGGTCATCCACCTGAGAGTCAGTTGATCGGCCCGACGGCCAGTGAGGCTGGATTCCGCCCACTGATAATAGGACGATCATAGGGGGAGCAGCAGAACTACTGGCTATCCGTTTTCTGCTGCTCGCACCCCTCCTTCGCGGTTAGGCCAGCCGAGGACCTATCTCGGCCTAGGGAATTTGTCTCCCTTCCCCCTCCCCTTTCTGGACGATAGGGTGTACCGTATTTCGAATCAGTGTATGTCTGGACATTCAGGACAATAAAGGTTCCGTGAAAATACCGACAGTATTCTTCAATGTATAGCCTAGCTCCATCCCTCACCCCACTAGCTATTCAGCTACGCCAGCAGGCCGCCCAGCAGAGGAAGCTTCAGGTCGCCTCAGTGAAGCCTCCGTCGGGGTTATTCCCACCCCTGGTGCGGATTCCCGGGCCGCCACCAACCCTGGAGGAGCTCATTGGACACCAGGAAAACCGCCCAGACCTGCGCCACGGCTTCCCTCTGCCGAGGGGATTCTGCGAGCTGTTGGAGACCGCCCTTCCCAGTATCCGGCCAACCACCATCAAGAGGCAGGAAGGGGAAGAGCTCAACCAGGGTCAGCTCCATCAACTCCTACGCCCCTATCACTCCATTCCGCCTCCACTCTCACCCATACCCAGCCCTCCGAGGACCCATGTTCCTAAACCGACCACCAGCCCCCTCGAAACTCCTTCGAGAGACCAGGAGTCCAGCCAGAGGCGCATAAGAAGCATCCTGCGACTCTATCGGCGCTTCCCGGCTCCCCTGTCACCCCTCGCCGGCTCTCCACAACATCCCGGAATGAAGCAGTCCAGGTCATCCGGGGATCTTCCAACCGCCATCCTCAACACCATCCCAGCCCGGAGACGGACTCATCCGAAACCCATGCGCGGCCCCACCAAGAAGATTACCCAAGCATAAGTTTCGCCTGCATACCAGCCGAGTGTGAAACCTGCCGCCAGACCAGCAGCTTGGACCTTCTCCACCCGATACCTGGCTCTCACCCAAGAGAGACATCGGTGCGAGAGGAGAGCCACTACAAGTTTGGCGCCCAACGTGGGGCCAGACCAGCAGTTCGACCTCCTCCTCCACCCCTGCTGGCTCTCTGTCAAGAGGGCTCGGTGAGAAGAGGAGGCAACACCACAACAAGCAACAAAGACGTCAACTGTTTGTTGACAACTTACTGTGCTTTCTTTTACTCCAATTTCATGACATTTTAGCTTTGATTTGTGGACAATAAGGGTTAACCAAACTGTTTTTTTTTATTCAGATAAGGTTGCACTTTAGGCTTAATTTTGTGAAGTTTTTTGCGAACCACGACCATTATTTTTTATAATGTACCAACTTATGAGTTGCGTAAAATGAGTAGAAAGAAGGGCTATATTTGATCCTAAAATTCAGGATAAGATTTAGGATTAGGTTTTTTTTAAAGGTTATTTATGTGAAAGCTTTTTATTTTCCAATACATTCAGTAACATACAGTCAAACCTCGCTCGTACGGCCCTCAGTTCGTACGTACACCTCGGTCGTACGTACAGATTTCAGAAACCGTGAAAAATGAGGCAAAAAATTAAAAAAAAGTTAAAAAATATGAAAAGTGTAAGAAATACGTTAAAATTTATTAAAATACAGTCGTAACCTGCAGAGTTTATATCAAATATGGGCTACATACACATTGAATCACATGAAAAAAATTTTAAAAAGCCGCAAATTGATGGAAATTTACCGTCAATAGCGCGCCGTATGCGGATAAGGTCATTGTACTCGGTCAGCTGTTGTTACGGCGTGGCGTAGCCGCCGTCTGGCTCTCTTTTTTCCCTGAGCTGCGCATGTGCAGTATAACTCACTCTACGCTCCGCCCAGACTCGTGACTTTCCATCAGCAGCCAGCCAATAGACGCGAGCTTAACGGAAAAAAATAAAAGCTCCACCGCCCGTGTTCCAGTTTTGTCCAGTTCTAATACCAGTTTATTGGTATACGCAGCAGTTTTCTCGCTGCCGTGACATGTTCAAGTTTACGTTCATCTTGATGTCTTGATACCAATGATTAATTATTTACAATCCCCAGAAATAAATGGTTAGTTAAAATAAAAAATATGCATCAACTGTGTAATACTTCTTAAATTATAAAATACGTATAAAACAGTTACAAGACACCGCTCATTTTATTTTGTGAAGATTATATCTCATACTTACAAGTATTTCGGCTAAGTTATGAAATAAATACAGTATCTGATTTTACAAGCCACGTAATATTCCCGTTACATTCATACATTCGTGAGTTTACGTTTTTCCCTCGTGCATTTTAGATTGTCTCGTGCTATAATTACTCGGACTTATTGCTAATCTTAACTGACTACGATTTGAATTTTGGTTGGATTACTTTGGATTTCTTTTTCTTGACTTGGCAACTATTTCACCTGGATTTAGATTTTTTGTTTCATTACTTGGATTTATTTTGCTTCAGTTTTTGAAGACCTTCGCTACTTTTTGGACACGCATTTCGTACATCATGAGCGGAAGCAAGAAAAAAGCTATTACGCTTATGGAAAAATACGAAATAAAATAAACTTTTCTATAAAATATATATATATTTAGCGATTTAAAATGCTCATTGCAGCCTATAAACATTACGTTTTTCATGATGTTTTTAGGCCTACAAGCTAATCTTATCTACATTTATAAAGAACCCACTATAATTTTTTTATTTGAGCAAATATGTTATGCGTTAATTCCAGCATAATAAACATACGTACATGTAAAAAAATACTTGTTTGCCAAAGGCACATGTACATGCAATTCATTTCCCGTGGCACAAATGGACGTAATTTGGCCTCACTGGTTCGTACGTACAACTCGGTCGTACGGACAAATTTTGGAGAACCGTGAGTGTACGTAGAATCGAAGTTTGACTGTAACTTGAAAGAAAAATAATACATTAAAAAGTCTATTTAACATGGTTGGTCAGACATAGAATAAATGCATTTTTGACTTCCTTAATTTTTCCAAGTCTGGTCTGTAAACATTGCACATGACTGCACTCACCCAGAGGTTAGTTTTTCAAAATGGGGTGTAGGAAACTTGTATGCATTTGGTAGAAAACATTCGAGTGGAAACATGAGAAATGACTCCATTATCATGACATGCTAAAAATGTTTTTTCGAGTCTTTGCCCTTGGTGTCTTAACTGCCGCCAGTGATGTTTATCTTGACAGCTAAGGCAACTTACTTTTCCCCTAGGTTGACAAAAAGAAGTTCATCCCTTCTACTGAAGCACACCACACACTGACAGCTGGCTGCCATCTGTTCTCCCCTGCATTCCCCTTCACCCCCTCCCCTACATCATACAGTCCACGTCACGCAATTGGTAACAAGGTGATGTCACTGCTCTTAACCTCCTCGACCTATCTGGCTGGTTGTAGTTATGGCTCACATCTAATAAAGTAACATTTTAATGAAAATCCATTAAATTTTCCCAACAAAATCCGTGTCAAATGGACTTAGTGGTTATTAAAAGATACAGTTGCACGTTGTTTACGCTAGATATGATTTTCTTTGGTATCTTCAATTTTTTCGGAAGACACCTGCTATTAAAATAAATATATATTTAATGATGAAAGTGATGCCTGGCTATGGCATGGGTCGACGGACCTGGAAGTTGATGGCCTCGAGGATGGCCTCCGGGCCGTTCAGCTCCAGCAGCAGCATGATGAAGATGCGGTGGTACGGCAGCTGCTGGAACTCTGTGAGGCGGTTCTCGTGGTCCTGCAGCAGCACTCCCGCCACGATGCCCAGCACCTGAGCACAGCCGCACCGCCACTGTCTCCACTGTCTCCACTCTCCGACAGTCGTCTACTAGCGAGCACGTGCCCACGTCAGTCGTGTCAGAGGAGGAGTTACCCACATTCCCATCTCTACAGAACAAACTCTGTACAAGCTGTTTATGTTATTTGCTATGTCTAACGTCATCTGGTCTTGGATGATAAAAATATTTTGTGATTTTAAAAATTTTAACCTGAGAGAAAAAAGAACACCACATACTCCAGGTTATATATGACTAAAATTAAGTAAAAATCTATAGGAACTGGTTTCTACTTTTGCAACGGTATATAATATAAATTGCAGCAACAAAATGCCCATATATAGTCCTCTTTTGACAGCCATGTGACCTAGTGCGGAGTGATACTGGTAATAACAGACACTGATCCAATTACCTACACATTTCTATAACATTTCCGATAACAGATACAAAATAAATAAATCATCACAGTGCATGTCTCCGAAAATTGCAATTTTTTTAAGTAATAAGTGTGTATTTTAAGAACCTTTTTTTTATTAAAAAGATTTTTGGTAAATGACAAAAATTGTAATTCATCTCATAAAATTTGTGCTTAGGAAAGTCGAAGTCAAATCGAAAACTTATTTTCTTAGACATTTTTGTCTTCGGGAAGATTTTTACTTAAGACACATTAAATTAAAAATTAATTAGACCAATCAGCCCGTTTTTCAGGTAGATGATTGTTTTAGAAATTGGTTTCCCAGTTATCTTAGAAATGGTAATTTTTATGTTACTATTAATAACTGTATGTTTCATTTCTATGCAAGTTCCGGCATTCCCTAGAATGGTACCAACCTTTTCACCACATTTTTTAAATATTTTCATTGACGATATCTAACCGGCACTGAATCACTCTATTAGTGCTCTTTTCACAGATAATCAAAAAATATTAAAAAAAAATAAATAAATAACCTCTCAAAATAGCTTAATTTTACTAACTGAAAATAATTAAATTAATAATTAGTGCAATACAAATCTAGTTACACTTATTAAAGGAAAAATACTAAAATAATAACTTTCACTAGTAAATATACAGTAAAAGTCCGTTATAACGTAAATTTACAACGCTGCCAAAAGTTTATGTTATAGCGAATTTTCGTTATAGCCAACATTTAAAAAAAAATCTTATTTTTGTAGCATTTTTAAAATATATTATTTTCTGACTTGTTTTTATTATGGAAATTCACAACAAAAGTAAAGGAAATATACATAAAACTTACTAAAATAACATTTTTAAGCTATATCAGCACCTGCCGACTGCAAAATATGAGACTGCGTGGCCGTGATAAGGGCGTCACACACATCGTGGCTAAGCGCACAGCTCTTTGTTTACATGGAGACGGGCGGGCGGGGTCACGCAAGGTCATGCCGGCCGCTTCCTGTCGCTTTGACCGCAGCTGGTTTACTGGAGACGTGCGCTAAGCTGGTGATATCGGGAGCATTTTTGCGGAGTTTTGAATACTTACTAACAATATCTAAACTCAAAGATGTAGTGAAATTTATTTTAAAATTTGTCTTAATATTAGGCCTACTCACGTTGACACCTATGAAAAATGTCAAACAAAAAAAAATTAAAAAAATCTCTAATTACGTTGGACAACCATACAAATTATATAAAATAATTTTTCCGACAATTGGTCAGTGACACAAAAATAATCATTCGTACAGACCCTTGGAAGATAACACAAAATTAAAATCCCTTTTAAAAAACGAATCATTTTTCGATTGCCTTGTTTTCACTAGACTTTCGGACAAAATAAACGACTGGACCTCTTGGAACTTCATCAAATCTTTCGTCGAAGCATTTGTATGCTGATAAAAACGACTGATTGTGTCAAGTGCCTCCATCATTGACGTTTTCGACGGAACAGATACGTCACTTGGTTCGTCGTCATTATTGTCATCATCTTCAGATGCCGCTTCGTTTTGATTAGAAGAGACGAGCTCGACAAGTTCTGTGTTCGTCAACTCCCCGCACACGTCAACATTATCATCAGCCGTGGCAAATTCGTGGAACGTGCATGGCACATGCAGTTGTTCAGCAACGGGTAGTTACACGTGTAGCGTATAACTAGACGTAAAAAACAATGCGCATAGTGCCGTACACTGAAACTACACCGTACGCAACGCTTACGATGCAAGTGTGAGACGAGTTATGCGCATTTACAGGCTAGAGGCTACAGTCGGTGTGATTCTAAATAAGTAATGCTCGCAGCGGGGCCCTGTCGCAGTGGGTTAACGACACTTGCTTTCGTCGCCGCGAGGCAAGCTATGCTTGCTGTGGGGCCCCACCTTGTGCGGTGTTGCCAAGACGGCCACATCATGCGCATTGTTTCATTTGCCCGACGTGTAGATTTGTGCGAAGCTGTTTCTCATATATTAAGGAAATTGTAGATGTTTTCTCATTGCTTTAGAGCAAAATTACAGGTGTGTAATCTATTGCTATAGCGAAAATGAGCCCACGCTGCATTCATTATTTCCGAAATTTTTATCCTACGCAGCATATGCAAAACTGACGGTGCCGATGGAAATTATCGTTATAGCGGACTTTACGTTATAGACCGTATTTGCTACAACGGACTTTCACTGTATTCATATTAAACATGACTACTTATTGGACAATACTAGACTTCTAATAAGAATTCTAATAAACAATTATCCGTGCTGATTTTAGCTTCTCTCTCAGATTGTAGAATTTACTTAGACTAAATTTTTGTTAAAAATTGTTTTAATTTAAAAATTAGTTGCAAACATATACTCGATAACATAGGCCTAAGTGTTCCTCAATTCCATAGGTGTCTGATATCCACCTATTGTACTTTGAAAAGAAAAAAATGACAATATTCAGACTAACAACGAATTATAATAAACATACCCGTTGTAATACTATAACTAACTATAATTAATAATTCTTTAAACAATATGATAACATGTTTCTCCTCCAACCTGTTAACTTATGCTTGTTGTAGTAGTAATCTCTACCTTTTTTATGAATACATGTCTAGATACTTCTGTTGTATGCTTCATGTTATTAATATTTTAACTGGTTTTCCATTTTAATGTTGCTGTAAATCTATGTTGTTTGCATCTTCAACCCATATGCCAGGACGAGCATCTTTAATTGTATTTCTGTGTAGCCTAACACTAAAGAGTGGCCATCCTGACTGGGTATTGTGAAGTTCTGTCGCTGTCAACAAGTCGTCCATGTTGCTGTGAAACCAGTGGCCAATACCAGTGCTGGAATACCTACCCTCCTGTGGAAACACAGGGGCCAGAAAGACATCTGCATTATTTCTACACACTCAGCATTCCTTATTTGGTTCTATGAAGGCAAAGAGAGGGGAAGAATATGTAACATGAACCACAATTTTTTTATTATTGCAAGTGCGCACAGTTTCTAGGTCTGGGGTTAGCTGTCTCACCAACCAGACGTCCTGTGTTTGCAGCGATTTTCTTTAGTTAGTATAATATCTATATGGCAAATGAAAATTGGAAGGAATTAATTTCAATTGTTTACATTTACCTTTGCACATCAAACAGAACATCATGTTTCATTGGGAAGAAGAGGAGGATAAAGAAAAGTAAGAAGAATAACAGGAAAATGTTTTATTTTTAAGACTTCAGCACATGATCTCAGCACCCTTTGCATTTGAATGACAATTTGGCCATATTTCAGTGGGGCTTTTGCAGTATACATATATTGAGACTTTTTGCACAGTCCTACAAGAGAACAAATAAATAGACAATAGCATGTGAGTGACTGTGTGGACGTGTACGGTGATAAATCAGTTGTTCCACTCTGGCTTCCACGCACGAGTGAACTGTTTAGATAACAGCATCTTGAACAGGTTTGCTCATATCGGTACACACTGGTTTCAAGCAACAATGTTTGATTAGTTTCATTACGTTACTGTTCATATGATTATACAGTTTATTTTTAGTCTAATTTTTCTGCAACAAAATAAATATATATATATATATATTTTTTTTTGACGTGATAACGACTTATAAATCAATGAACGCCGGCTGCACGCACGAAAAAGCATGACTCATTGTCACGTTCCACCTGAGCCGAGCGTGCAAGAACCGGCCAATCACTGTGCGAGAAAATCTTCTATAATATCAAACAGGTTAAGGTAAGCAATTTAAATTTTTTTATTTATTTGTCCAATTTCGTCATTTCAAATTAACAATTTACTGACATTGATTTGAATTCAGTTTATTTCTATAACTAATTGTCCGTGATTATATTTAAACCAATTATTTCAATTTATTTTAAAAACTGTAAATAATATTTGAAAATTAAAAAGTATGCAATTTTTCATCAAGGTTTTCTTATGACGTTATCACGTAAAATTACAGTCCGTAAACAGACTTTACAGACAAAATTAAAAATGTGAACACTATGCAGACGGGAGCGCACCTTGTTGAGCAGGTTGATCTTGGTGCCGGTGTTGGAGGAGTCTCCCGAGTGCTTCACCAGCAGCGCGATGAGGCGCACGAAGGCGTCCAGGGTGTGGAAGCACTTGGCTCGCACCATCGTGTGGCTCTGGCTCAGCTCCGACATGGTGCGGTAGCACATGTCCACGCACATCTGCGTGCTCAGGCGGAAGAAGCGCGTGATCAGGTCGTCCGTCTTCAGGATGCCGTGCTGGTTCAACTGCCGACACAGCACACACGCAGGTGCTTCCAGAACGTCCCAAAAGTTCATTTCTTCAGTATGATATAACAGCGAACTTATTAACCATAATGTGCGGCATGGACTTGTCAATGTATTTTATTTCTTAGTTATTGCAGTTATTTTTTGATTATTTTATTTTATTTACTTTTGGTAAATTTTGCTCTTAGAATATCAAGTTGGCAATGACTTTGAAAGGACTCTGGTATGAACTGGAAGCTCAGAGAAAGAGACACTTTATTTTAGAGTAAGTCTGTAGTAGTTAATTTATATATAACTTTTAAATGCTCATGAGTTATATTTATATAATAATTTTTTGGGTAAACATAGACATTATAACTATTTGTTTTTATTTATATATATAAACGTGTGCGAATATAAACTTTATAAAGTGCGAGTGACATATGGTGCAAGCGCAGGCAACTAGAGGCTCGAAGTGCGTGGTGTGTGTATGTGTTGACGCGAGGGAGTCTGGCCGAGGCCGGCGGTTGCGGCAGGTCGGGAACCATGTTACACGGAGTTGAACGCGTATTCGGTGCGATTGCGAAAACTTAACACTAAATAATATGACTGTGGCTACAAACACGTGCGCGAGCCCAGTAACGGACTCGAAAGTGGAAATGTGGACCACAGGAACAACGCAGTGCTAAAAGAATTCTACGAGCAAGAATCCCGCATTGTAAGATGACGAGAATATTAGCCAGCGGAATCACAGATTTACCATGTGTGTGTGCTATATGCAAGCACACAGTGAAATATACTGGAAGTGTTACAAGGCAATTTTACGTCCTTTTCACCTACTGCTACCTGGAGGGTGAGTAGTGTTTGGACTTGTAAATATTGTGTGTAATTTAGTGTATAGTGTTTGAAACATTTGAATTTTGAACTTCCCGCGCTGCTTGCTAGCAGCGCCAAGTTTTTCAAGTTGGCTGCCTGCCAAGGCAGGTAGCCCTGCAGCTTCCGGCAACGAAGCAACAGTTGTTGTTGAACCATCATGGCGGTAAGTTGTGCTATCGTGCACGCTTGCTGCCAATCGAGTTGTTCGCGAGTGAATCGTTATTAATTGTTTCGTTTTGTTTTATGGATTTTACAGTCTCGTACGTCTCTAGACAAAACATTTGGTCCTCCGGGCCGGATAGTTCCGGTTTTTTCTGGTGTTGTTTTAAACGTGATTCGTGTGCACGTGGTAAACAATTACACTTCGTTTTCACGTTATTTCGTGCGCTATACTCTCGTTAATTAGAGTATTTTCATGGTCAAGATTTCTTCGGCAACGTGTTTTAGAAGAAATTCGCAGAGATTTGGCGATCTAAGAAACTGTTATATCTTCTTTGTTTTTCGTGGAATATATTTCGTGTTGGGGTTATGTTGTATTATTTATCGGCGTCTGCTCATGTTTTTCGTTGCGTTAGGTGTTTTTTGCTGGATATAAATTTTGATTTGCTGTGTCTTACCTTGGTTATATTGGTCTTCGTTGTGTTTATTTCTTTGTTGTGTCTTTTTGGTTATTTCGTCCTTTGCGTCTGTGTGTGACCATGGCAGATATAGGCTCGGCACTCGTGCGTATCCGACTAGCAGAGGCTCGGCTCAAACGTGCTGTCGACCTGTCTCAAAGTGTTGTTGACGATGTTTCTAAGCAAGGATTGTTTCGTGCCACAGTTCGTGATCTACCCCAAGTTCGTGATAAGTTCGAGGCGGATTTTGTGGTTCTTGGGGCAACGCAAAATTCTGACATCGATCTCTCAGAACTGACTGCACGAATGGACGATTTCGAAGAGAAATATTTTGAAGTCATGGCGACGGTAAGTGCCCTGGAGGGTTGTTCGATGGAGAGCTCAACATCGTCAAGGCCCAAGGTGAGCAATTCTAGGGTAGCTTTACCAAAAATTACGCTTCCAAGTTTTGAGGGTAGCATTAAAAATTGGCCTAACTTCTCCAACCTATTTTGCACTCTCGTTGCTAACAATAGTGACCTTTCATCTGTTGAGAAACTGGCTTATCTGAAGACTGCTCTCAGTGGTGAACCCCTCAGCATGATTCAGGCCTTGCCCATGTCTGAAGTAAACTTTGATGTGGCTTGGAAACTACTTGTTGGTAGGTACGAGAACAAGAGGCTCATTGTGTCTGTGCATGTGGAGGCTTTACTTCAAGCACCCTCTGCATCAGCTGACTCTCCCAAGACATTGCGCCAACTGTTGAACACTGTTACAGAGAATGTGTCTGCTCTTAAGGCCTTGTCTGTCCCTGTAGACCAGTGGGATCTGATGCTGCTGCCCATTCTATGCAAACGGTTGGATGCTGCCTTACAAACACAATGGGAAATGACATTAACAGACGAGTTTCCCACTCTTAGTAGTTTCACTTCGTTTCTTGAAAAACATTGTCGTGCGCATGAGGCTGTGATAGCTTCCCGTTCTAGGAGTTCAGGAAATCAGGTTCCCAAACAGACGGCTCAAGGGCACCAAAACAGCTGGAGGCAGTCTCGAGGTCAGTCTGTAAACACATTAGTAAGTTCTCCACAGTCACAAAGTTGTCTCTTGTGTAGTGACATTCATGTGCTTAGGTCATGCCCTATCTTCTCGCAGGGTAGCCCCAAGGAACGATATGCAATAGTAAAGGAGCATAAGTTGTGTCTGAATTGTCTTTCCCCATCACATCGATCAAATTGGTGTCCATCTAAGTCCTCATGTCACCATTGTAAGGCACGTCACCATTCCATGCTGCATTTTGGGGGTCAGCGATCAGAGGAAGACTCCATCCCATCCAACTCAGACAAGGAACCACCATCATCTGACTCTAATCCTGCCACTGTTGCAGTAACTGCTGCTAAACCTACCTCAACAACAACAATATTGTTGTCAACTGCTGAAGTACAGATTTTTGATCGTTCTGGTGTGCCTTGTGTTGTACGTGCTTTACTAGACACTGCCAGTCAAGCCAGCTTTATCACCGAACAGTGCCTACAAAGGCTCCGACTGGTTCGCAGACAGGCTCATCTTCCGATACATGGTTTGTCCAGTACACCTGTGAATGTGGCTAAGTCCTACACATCAGTTGTCATCTCCCCAGTGGGCAATCCAGATAATCAGTTTGCCCTGGATGTATTTGTGTTACCACGCATTACCAATAACTTGCCGAGTGCCAAACTCTCATCGGATGTGCGGCGATCAGTGGCTCATCTGAAGCTTGCTGATCCTTCTTTCGACACCCCTGGTCCTGTTGACCTGCTTATTGGTGCTGACCTATTTCCTCTTCTCGTAACTGGAGGCAAGATTGAAGGGTCTCCAGTGGCTCTCGACTCTGTTTTGGGATGGATTCTCATGGGAAGGGTGGACACCAAACTTCCACCATCCTGCCTGGCATCGCATTGTGTCACACTGTTCACTTCTTACCCTCCATTAGATGATGTTGTACGAAAGTTCTGGGAAATTGAAGAATTCCCACGGGTAGAACACAAGTCTCCTGAGGATGTTTTTTGCGAAACCATGTTTGCCGAAACTCACGTCCGAAATGAAGAAGGCCGATATAGTGTGTCCCTGCCATTTCGCCACTCGAGACATGAGTTGGGCACCTCCAGACCCCAAGCTATAAATAGGTTGATGCGCCTAGAGAGACGCTTGAAAGGTGACTCAAAGCTCAAAATAATGTACTCAGAGTTCATGGAAGACTATCTTGCCATGGGTCACATGGAAAAGATTCCTGATGATCAGATTGATGTGACGCCAGCTTATTATATCCCCCACCATTGTGTCGTGAAGCCAGAGAGTTCAACCACAAAGCTGCGGGTAGTGTTTGATGGGTCTGCTAAGAGCTCATCTGGTGTCTCATTGAATGACACACTGCTAACTGGCCCCAAGTTGCAAAGAGACATTTTTGATCTACTGTTGAACTTTCGGCTACATGCCTTTGTGTTTACGGCAGATGTTAAACAAATGTACCGTCAAATATCTGTTCTGCCCCAGCACCAGGACTACCAACGCATTGTTTGGCGCTTTTGTGATTCGGAACCTGTGCAGGATTATCGATTGAAGACGGTGACGTATGGCGTCTCCTCAGCTCCGTTCTTGGCCCTTCGAACTCTTCAACAACTGGCGGTCGATGAGAAAGACCACTTTCCAGTTGCCTCAAGAGTTTTGCAATCCGATGTGTATGTTGATGATGTGGTTACCGGTTCTGACACTCTTGAATCTGCTCTGGCCATCCAAAAGGACCTTCGAGCTCTTCTTGCCAAAGGGGGCTTCAAGTTGAGGAAGTTCATGAGCAACCATACAGCTCTCATAGACTGGCTTCCGCCTGAAGATGTTGATATGCCCCAATCATTTGATCTGTATCCTGAGAGTCAAGTTGTGGTCAAGGTCTTAGCACTTCAATGGAACCCAGTCTCTGACACCTTCTCCTATGTAATCCGAGGCCACTCGAGTCTTGTTACGAAGAGGAGCATCCTTGCCAACGTAGCCAGAATATTTGATCCTCTAGGATGGCTTACTCCACTGTTAATGTTTGCAAAGCATCTATTGCAACTAATGTGGGTCCGGTCCATTGACTGGGATGATCACCTCCCCCCTGATCTTGCTTCTCAGTGGGATCATTTTAGCCGGGAGCTCCCTCAGTTGTCCTCTATTGCTGTCGCTCGGTTCATTAAAGGTCCAGAAGGCTCTACCTATCAACTGCATGGTTTCTGTGATAGTTCTGAGATTGGTTACGCGGCCGTGGTGTACCTGCGCATAGTGTGCCCGGATGATCGAACCATCATTCGTCTGCTGATCAGTAAGTCCAAGGTTGCACCAGTCAAAAGCCAAACCTTACCTCGTCTGGAGCTTTGTGGAGCACTACTGTTGGCTCGTGTGCTCAATCATGTGATTGAGACTTACCAAGAAGTTTTGCCCGTATCTTCCATCACAGCCTGGACAGACTCACAAGTGGTTTTAGCATGGATTAACTCATCTCCTCATCAGTTGAAGACTTTTGTAGCTAACCGGGTAAGCGAACTCCAAGAGCTTACCCGTCCCAGTTGGTGGAAACACGTACCGTCTGAGTTCAATCCTGCTGACTGTGCCTCTCGTGGTCTCTTCCCTCTTCAACTATTGGATCATCACTTGTGGTGGACTGGCCCACCGTGGTTAATAGAGTCACCTGGACAGTGGCCTTCCCAGTCACCAGATGCAGTGGAAGTGGATCCTGCCGTGATGGAGAAGAAGACTGTCACCTTGACCACTGTAACGTCCTCTGATGATCTTGGCCAGTTGGCAACGCGATTCAGTCGACTAACCAGGCTTCTGCGTGTCACATGCTGTTTATTGCGGTTTGCCCACAATTGTCGCGTGTCACTGAAAGAGCGCAAGACTGACAATATGTCTCCTGATGAGTTGAATAAGGCTTTACATTTTTGGCTCTTCTGGGTACAATCACATCATTTCAAAGAGGATATAAGTGCTCTGAAGAAGGGACAGTGCATTTCCCCTCAGATTCGCAAACTAGTACCCTTTCTTGATGACAGTGGCCTGATAAGGGTAGGTGGTCGTTTAGCTCACTCCAGTGTTCCGTTTGAGCAGAAGCACCCAGTGCTGCTTCCAAAATCTCACCATCTGACTGATCTCATTATTAACCATTATCATGAAAAGAATCATCATCCTGGAGTTCAGACTCTTAGAGGAATTCTTAGAGAACAATTCTGGATTCTTGCAGATAAGGATGCCATCTCTCGCTGCTTGCGTCACTGTGTTCCATGTTTCAAGCAAAGACCCGTAGCAAGTGCACCTCTCATGGGCGATCTTCCCTCTATGAGAGTGCAACAGGTTAAACCATTTGCCAAAGTAGGAGTTGACTATGCTGGTCCTTTTATGGTTAAGCTTGGTCGGGTCCGTGGGGCAAAGGTCTTGAAGGCTTACCTTTGTATTTTTGTCTGCTGCGCGACAAAGGCCGTTCATGCAGAACTAGCTTCAGACCTGTCCACAGATACATTTATTGGAGCCTACAAACGTTTTCTTGCCAGGCGTGGGAGAACATCTGATATCTACAGTGATTGCGGGACCAACTTTGTCGGAACTCACAATCGTCTTAAGGAACTTCAGCAACTTATGTCGTCGGCACCACACCAGCAGGCTGTCACTGATGCGTTGTCCCAGCTCGGTGTCATGTGGCACTTTAACCCTCCTGCTGCTCCCCATTTTGGTGGTTTGTGGGAGGCCGGGGTAAAGTCATTCAAGACTCACTTAAGTAAAGTTATTGGTGAACAAGTGCTCACATTTGAAGAACTTTACACCCTTCTAGTACAGGTGGAAGCTACGTTAAACTCGAGACCCCTGTGCCCTTTGAGCTCTGATCCCAATGACATCAGTGCTCTAACCCCTGGCCATTTCTTAACCCTGGAGCCACTGGTCACATTACCAGAGCCTAACTTGAGGGATGTACGGCTGAACCGCCTTCAACGTTGGCAACTTGTGGAACGCCTCCAACAGGACTTTTGGCATCGTTGGCACAGGGATTATTTACACACGCTCCAGCAGCGGCAGAAATGGAACGAGCAGGGAGTTAGTCCCACTGCCAACCAACTTGTGCTCCTGAAAGACGACAGACTCCCACCTCTACAGTGGCGCTTGGGGCGCATCGTGGAGCTCTATCCTGGGAAAGATGGTGTTGCCAGAGTGGCTACTATCCGGACTTCTAGTGGAACTTTGAAGCGTCCTGTGGTGAAGCTCTGCCCGCTACCATATGATTGTTGAAATGGGACATTTCAAGGCGGGCGGTAATGTTTGGACTTGTAAATATTGTGTGTAATTTAGTGTATAGTGTTTGAAACATTTGAATTTTGAACTTCCCGCGCTGCTTGCTAGCAGCGCCAAGTTTTTCAAGTTGGCTGCCTGCCAAGGCAGGTAGCCCTGCAGCTTCCGGCAACGAAGCAACAGTTGTTGTTGAACCATCATGGCGGTAAGTTGTGCTATCGTGCACGCTTGCTGCCAATCGAGTTGTTCGCGAGTGAATCGTTATTAATTGTTTCGTTTTGTTTTATGGATTTTACAGTCTCGTACGTCTCTAGACAAAACAAGTAGTTTTGTTCAGGCAAATGCTGTTCCGGACTGGACTTGGCAACTTACAAGTAAGAGGGACCCCGCACTCCTCTGTGGCGAGTCAGAAGCCTTTGGAAAACAACCAAGACCGCAATGCAAGTGTGTTCTCGTGAGAAATACAGACAATATTGTAACTTTAAATCTTGCAATGTTGAATTTTATTTTTGAGCATTACAGATGGGCAGAGACTTGAACTTCAGCTAGACTCAGCTCAAAAGTTAGTTCATGGTACTCGACACATTGACAATGTAACTTGATAAATATTCCACACATGCAACAAACATAAAATCACATACGACCATTATGCTGGAATCACAATCGTATGATAGCGCAATGAGAACAGCAAAACAGTGTTATTGAGAAAAAATGGTTTTCAGTTTCACCAATGCATAGGAACCTGAAAAAATCACAATTGTGATTAACTCGATACATAATGTGGATTGATATTTTTTAAAGTTAAGAGTTATATTCTAATATTTTCGTCCTTTCCACAAATTTCTACACAAAAAATAATGTTATGTTTTCACGTCTTTCCCATCAAAAGTGGTTCACTGTAGAGAAGAAATGCATAGAATAAAAATTGCTTGAAATAAACTTTTGAACAAAAACGGTATCTACTACATTTTTCGTATCTCTAACCATTTTATTTTTTTGTGACAAATTTCCACACTATCTGTTGTGCTGGAACAGCTTAGTTGAAAAACTAATAATCTGCTTAACTGTCAATTTTGACAGTTGACTATCTTAAAACCCCTAGTTCCGTTCTGGTTTAAAAATTTAATTATGTTTTCTAGTTACCTTAGATTTATGCACTTGTGTTGTAATTCTTATTTTTTAGCCCCTTAAATCAATTTTTATGTTTAGTTCATTATTTATTTATCGTAATTGGCAAATTGTTTGGAAACATGCCTGAAGGAAATGACTGTTACGTAGGTACAACCTAAAATGGTCTGAAAGTTTGGAGAACATTCAGGTTTAGTATAATTTATATGGTATTTAGTATGTTGTAAGTGTTTTTAGAGTATTTTATTATATTATTTCTATCTAGATATTTTTATAGCTTAATATTTTAGTATGGTTACCTTAGTAATAGACAGGTGAAGATAAACATGTGCTAGAACTATTTTCTTGCATGTGTGTTCACAGGAAGGTGTACAAGAGAGAGTTAACTATGGGCTGACACGGGAGATGCGCAAGCCGCTGACTAGATAACTAAAACAGGGTTGCGCGAGTGTAACGTATTTTTGAGACTCTCGCACGTATTGCAAAAAAGCTGTGAAACTATGTCGGTGATCGACTACTGCAAAAAGTGGTGTCTGGTCTTCAAGATCTACGAGTGCATGGATTGGTGCCCTATAATACTGGGTGCTGTTGGATGTCTTGTGCTATGCTTTTAGCACACCTGAAGAAGAAACCCACTACGAGCTACAGACTTGCAAGTCAGTATTGACCTGCCCATCAGCGTCGGGCCATTGGGTGTATCCAAGCATGCAAGTGAGAGCGGAAAACTGCTGTTTGGACTTGTAAATATTGTGTGTTAATTTAGTGTATAGTGTTAGAAACGTTTGAATTTTGAACTTCCCGCGCATGGGTAGCCCTGCAGCTTCCAGCAACGAAGCAACAGTTGTTGTTCAACCATCATGGCGGTAAGTTGTGCTATCGTGCACGCTTGCTGCCAATAGAGTCGTTCGAGTGATTGGTCATTAATTGTGTCGTTTTATTTGGATTTTACAGTCTTTTACGTCTCTAGACAAAACAACTGCGTTGTCTTGGATTTGCGAGACTCATAATACCGTATATACTCGTGTATAGCGCGCCCTTTTTTCCCCTCAAGTAAAGGAAAAAAATAAGGATGCGCGCTATACACGGAAAAAAAAAATTTGGGGGGGGGGGAGGCGGGGAGGAGTGGAAGTCGTTAACTGCCGGGTGACGGGTGACGTTTCTGGCCAGCCCCCACACATACGCACAAGCAACAAGGCCTCTCTTTCACACACACACACACACACACACGCGCGCGCGCGCGCAAGCTCGCACATCATGGTCTCTTGTTTATTTTTAGACCTCCCCCCTTTTCAGATAGCCAGCTCAGAAGTAGTAAAAAGAGAGAGAGAGAGAAAGAGAGAATGTTGTCACCAGTTCCCTCCCCCCCCCCCCCCCCCCCCGGCCGGCTTCTTCGCTTCCTCCATTCCTCACCGGTGAGTCATCAAGTTCTCCGCGCCAGCTTAGCAACGTAGCTCGGCACGCCTCCCTCCCTTCCTTCCTTCCACGTACCAGTTGTGACGATATAGCGCTTCATTATCTTCCGTTTAGACAGCAGAGTTTATGTATTTTCCTGACGCATCACCACACATCAATTTAAATAATCAGGTACCACAAAATGTTAGTAAAATTTATTTATGGGGAAAAAAAATTTCATTTTTTTTTCTTTGGAATTAGTTGCAAAAATCGTGGTGCGCGCTATACACGAGTAAATACGGTAACAAAGTTTAAACTGTACCGAGACTAACTTTTTAGTGGATTTATCAAGAAATCCCCACCAACACTTCCCACCTTTTTACTTTTTTTTGTTGGTATAAAAAAACTATAAGCACACGCAAATAGTTGCATTGACTTTGATAAGACAATAAACTTGAGAGCCCCAGCTTTAATATATAATGTTTGTAAAAGGTACCAGTAATTTTTAGGAAGTTTATACTATGTTTATTTATTTTTTACATAATTTTAAGATATTTTGTATGTTACATTTTTTTATATTTTTATCGAGTTAAGCGCTGTTTTGCAAAACAACTCAAAGCCATGTGTCTTAATGATTTTTATAGTAATTAGTTAAAGGATAATTTTATATTTATTTATTCTACCGCCTATCCATAACTCCTCAATTTCTCTGCTTAAATGTTTTCAAATTTCATTATTTTTGATATTATTTTACTAGCACCCTTACAGATGTGAATGGCAGAAAAAAACATAGATATGTCAAAAGTGCCGACTTCTATGAGTATAAATTACAATCAGTTTGCATTAGCAGTTCTGCGTGCTATTTATAGACCTACAAAATTGTTGACTTACTAAGTAACTTAGTCAAAACAATTTAGTCTTTACATAAAGAAGGCAGAATCTGAAAGAAAGCAATGATGAAGTATTTACGAAGCTGTCTTTTGATGACTAAATTTAACAATTATAGTTAGAATTTTTATGCACCTTTAGTTTTAAATGTAGTAATTTTCTGTGAAAATATTTATAAGCATTTGATTATGGTTTAATTTTTTTTTAATTTTTAATGTCATTAAATAAAAGTACTCATAAGAATAATATAACATCACTTTTTGTTGCGAATATTGTTAAAAATTACATTGTTTTTAAGAAAAAAAAATAACCTCCTATTTTACACGTGTCTACCCATGCAACAACCAAAACTAAACTATGATATATTATATGTTTCTTGCTGTTACAGAAGCATCAAACATACAAAATCCATCAATGCTTGCAGGTTCTTTTAATCAATTTGTTTTGTGAAAATTTGTTAATAAAAATTTAGAATTTAATTGTAAAAATTACTGTTCATACACGCAATTTTAGAGATATCACTTTTGTTAATGAACAAAAGCTTTAATAATATAAAACTATAATAATAGAAGAATTACCATTATACCAGTTTAACTATTGTTCGAAAACATAATTCTGATATTCTTTTAATAACGCTGTACCAGCGATGCGACAGAAATGGAAAACATTTCTAATTAGGAAGTCTGTCGCATCTAAGATTTCCATCATGCTGACATCAGATGTGTCAAACATGATGAGTTAGGAATTTTCACAACGCTGACATCGTGATTTTGTGATTTTAGAATTATGTAAACATTTTACAGTGTAAATTCATATTTATTTCGTTACTATTTATGTTTCTTTTTTTGCCATCTGCAAAGATCTCCAAGTATAGATTTTTCCTTCACATAATTACAATACCCAGGAAAAAATATGCCGCTACTTACATCTTAAAACACAAAACATTTACACTGTTTTGGAATGAAATGTCAGCAGTACACCGTAGATTTGTATCACAGCCAACAAACTTTAAGAAGAAAATACAGTACAACTCGCTTAAGACGTTCACGCGTAACACGTTTTCCCGTTTATTAAGTTCAACAAATTATTCCCTTGATCACTTCCATACATCCCTATGTTAATATTTCCCTTTCATAACGTTTGTCTTTATATATGCTTCCTGCATATAACGTTCAGCGTTTGTGGGAAAAAAATAAAACAATATCTTTTATCTTTAAGCTTTTGAACAATTTTTATGGTTAATTTTAAAAATTTACATATTTCCAAACGTTTAATACCGTATTTGTCCGAATATAAGGCGGCCAATTTTACATAAACGAGATGCGAAAATTGGAAGACGCCTTATTTTCGCACCCAAGATGTCAGCACCGCTAACATTAGTTCCAAGCTGAAAGCTACAGTAGAAACATTGTTAAACATAATGTTCACAATTTTTTATATTAACTAAAACATCGTTACCTCACACGGGGAAAACAATAAATCCACCCAATATTGCAGTAATTCACTATTGTTTAAAGATGAAAACTAAAATATTTGTTCTTGAGTCAAAATGTGAATGTTGAAGTATCTCAAAATGGCAACCTTTTATTACACAATTCATATTTTTACTTTGTGTACAATCGCGTGTTAACACTCACGGTAATTTAATTTCAGATTTTTAACGAAAATATTTGTACTAAAATATCACAGCTATTTTCAAAACGATTGTTTACGTTTACAAACAGAAAATGTTAAGAACATTTAGGATGTAATGTTTGGAAATTCACGGCTGCCAACTATCTTTCCACAATATTTCTTTGTTGTAAAACGAACATTGCCGAACACGCACGAAGACGCCATATTTACAGGAATTTGGTACTATAAAGGTTGGACTTGGAAACTTTATAGAACAAGATGGAGGAACAAAATTAATGTGTCATATTTTATAATTTCACATCAGTGTACATGTCTTTATTTCTCTATGAACCATAAATCAATAATTTTGTAGGTACAGTAGAACCCTGTTATAATGAATCTGAAGGGAGTAGTTTATATGTTCACTATAGAAGGGAAACTTTATATCTGGGAAAACTTTTATATTGGCAATACATACTCAAAAGCATAATCTTTACTACACATAGGCCTAAGCCAAGAAAAGAACGAATGAAAATACTCAAAGCAACAGTTTTATGAGCAAATGCAGATATTATTTTTAATACACTACACATGTACAAACTTTCTATTAATGGTTCTTCGACATCGGCGTAATTTCCTTTTTTCAGGCGTTTAATCCTCTGTGACGTATTCGCAGCTTGAGAAAGAAGATTGTTCAGCTTGTTTAATATTGTACTTAATGTGGATGTTGCAATTCCCAGTTCCTTTGATATTAACACGTGCGGGACAGTGGGGTTGTAGTCTACCTTTTTAATAATGTCCAGTTTATCTCGCACAGATAATGCCTTACGTTTTTTAACACGTTTTTCACCCTTTTTTATGTACGTATTTCTTATTGAAGCACATTTGCAGCTTAATAACACGAAATTCTTTTTACCGTCAAAAGTAAATAAACGAAAAATAACGAGTCTGGCGCATCAAAGATCACTACGTATCATTTAGTATTGCAGTTGCTAAAGCTGGAACGAAAATTTCTTACTTTCTATGGAAAAATTTAGTCCACAGAGTTCTATCTACTGGTAGTCTTACGAACCTTACTCGATCAAAATGTCCGAAACGTGAACGATAAAAATGAGACGTAAAAATATTGAATTTGCTGCTATAATGTACATACGTATTTGTGTGGCGGTAATTTATGTTTAATTTTGATAACTTATTAAATGTACACGCGTTCGCCCATTCTTTAACTATGCAGGGAAAATTATTTATTTTCACCAAACTGAGCACCATTTCTGGCTACACGTAGCCTACCGTGGCCACTCGATTACGACTTGTTTATAATATGAACAGTGGACAATCGAGTAGCATATTGCGGAGAAAAACGTTAATGTGATCCAGAATAGACGTTTTATGAGAATACTTGCAATTATATGAAAATATTTGAGATAAATGTGCATTATGTCGGCAAAATTTGTTCGTGGTACACGGGAAAACGTATCAACATTGACAAAAGTTGTGCGCTATATCCAATAAATTAATACATAACCTCACATCATTTTGCCGGGACCGAGACGGATATTCACAATAAACGGGAATTCATTATAGGCGGGTTCACTATAAACGGGTTCTACTGTATATCTTTTTAATGTAAAACTTCTTTGCTCAAGGAATGAGATATTTTGTTTAACCAATGAGGATTGTATTTTCAAGTTTCATGATTAATATTATATGACTAAAAGTTTGTAAAACAATCTGGTATTGGTCGAAGATGGTAGAACAAAAACTATTGCTGGAAAAATAAAAGTTTGTTTGGAATTTTAAGTGAGAAAACGAAAATGGTAATTGATATAGGAACCTTCGTAGAAGCAAGACGTGAAATTACATTACTGAAGAAATTGAAATTAAGACATTTTGAATACTTTGAAGAATAGCATGAAATAATAGAAGAAATTGATAATATTGATAATTTAGAAATATTTATTGACCTGAAGAGGAATTACGATTTATACGAAGTTTATAAAGAAACATTGAGGCGTTCCCAGGATGAAGAATATGAATCACAGCTACGAAGATTGGAAGAAATATTGAGGCGTTCCCAGGACGAATAAAGATACATACTGAATAATCAACAGTACGAGACCATCCGGAAACAACAAGAGGCGTTCCCAGGACGAAGACGAACGAGAGGCATTCCCAGGACGAAGACTTGGAATCAACGAGAGGCGTTTCCTGGACGAAGACGAGGAATTGCTAAGAGGCGTTCCCTGGACGAAGTCGTAGAAAGGCGGAGAGGTGTTTCCAGGACGAAGACACGGAACAGCGGAGAGGCGTTTCAAGGATGAAGATGCGGAATATTCGTTGCTGAGTTTCTGTATAAAGAAGACAGAAACCGTAATGCGAAATTCTAGTACAATTAACTATTCCTACAGGTCGGTCATATATTTATAAAGTAATCTAGTAAAACTTACTAGTTTTGCAAAACTAACACTCCGTAATAGTTAAAATCACGTAAAATCAGTAAATACCCCTTTCGCCAATACCAGAATGCTTAAGTCGATGACAACTTGAGTTAATGTTTAAATGTTGTATGTCATCTAATCTAACAAACTAGCGAATTTTACCACGACATACCCAGCTCTACCTACTGAGTAGTCAGGATAATAAAAAAAAATTAATTCATTTTGTATAGTAAACATTCACTGATTGAAGACTTGCAATAAAACAGGTTCAATGAGGTTGATGCTATTTTACTGGTATGAAACAAATTATGAATATCAGTTGGTAGTAATTGAATGTCACTGAAAATTGATAACTGTTATTTTACGATCACGATACGTATATTATGTCATTCATATTCAAGTCTACGTATTAACACACTTTTATTGTTTACTTATAATTACAACTTCTTAGAAGTTGTTGGCGCCTACATATTAATATTAACTGATTCGTTCTTTTGCTTTTATTCTATAAATCCATTAGAATGGGTCTAAGTACACTCGAGTTATTCAGAGTCAAATCGATTTATACTAATCAATAAATGTTTTGACAAAGAAGACCCGTTTAGTACGTTGCTTCAAAAGCTATTTTAATAATTTCACAGTAATCCACTCTTTATTTATGTAAAAACCTTTCAAACAACATAATTATCATAGATTATTCTTTAAAATTCATAGGACAGACTCTCTGTCAGAGAGTAATATGGACAAATATTCGCGGTCACGTCACCGAAGTTATTCATGGCCGTATGCTTCACCATGGCAATTAGCCACTTGTTTTGTTTCGGCAAGCTGCATTCTTTGTTTACTTTGTTACGTTTAACACACTACTAAATAGTAATACGTAGCTTAAGTGAAACAGAAAGTTAAATGCGGTATACATAAATGCAAAAAGGATTTATCAACACAAAATGTATGTCTAATGAATTTTCACATTAATTTCTACCAAAATTATTTTTACATTTGTTTGGCCTTCTGAAACTGCAGGTCGCCTTATATTCGGGCCAATATGGTAGTTGATTTGAACATAACAAGACCGTCGAAAATCCTGCGCTGCACGCCACATGCTGTTCTATCTGTGCGCCGTTTAGAGTGACGAATGAGAAACGCGCACAATCGTCGAAACCTGCGCCGCACGCCACACACTGTTACTTGTGTGTATTTCGACGAATCATATGCCTGCGTTTGTTTGGACAGAGAGGCTGTTCCACCTGCAGAACATTTTCCCCATTCGTGGCTTAACTGACGAATGAGAAACGCCAACGATCTTCGAAACCTGTGCCGCACGCCGCACGACTAATCACCTGCTTGCATTCTCAGGGACTAGAGGCTGTTCCATCAGTACACCAATTTTCCAATTCAAATCACTTGGCGAAAACAAAGTAACCATATACCACCAGCTATTACTTTCTTTGAATTATTTGCGTATATTTTTTAAAACAATAAATGTTAGTTAATGCTTTTTTTTGCTAGTGTTTTGATGATACTAATTTTAATGAGCTTATTAAATTAAATACAGTTTTAATAATTCAATTTACTGATACAAAATTTCATTAGTTATTCCATTATTCCAGCATGCCAATGATAGTAAGTGTATTTTTGTGTGAATACAGCAGATGTCATTTGAGTAAAATTGATTTTCACGTTGGAAATTACTTTTCCCTTTTAAGAAGTTTTCCCTGATAAGAAGTTTTAAGCATCCAGTCCCTTGAAAAACTTCTTAACAGGGTTTTACTGTATTTTAATGTCTCCCAAGTTTCTTTTCTACTACAATGTGAATCGTTGTTAAAAAAAAACATTGCGAAACCAAAAGCGTCGTCTTGTGTATATTAATTTAACTGATTGGCTATTCACAATGTCTGACATTTATTTTTGTTTGTAATTACGGCTAAGCAATTTGGATACAGTTAATATATTTTTTTTTAAATACGTGGTATGATGTTTAAAAAGGTATGAGTAATTTTTTTTTAAAGTGGAAGAAATCTTTGACCAGAAAATGGTGGAACCAAATAGAAAAATAATACTGGAGTTAACTTTTCTTTCGGTGAAGTTTACATTTTAACTCAAAAATGTATGATTCAAGTGCCATTTTAAAACACTCCAATGAATGATAATAAAATTGTTTGTTATGTAATTTAATTACTGAAAAAATTAAGATTCTGGGAACTAACACAATAAAAACTTAAGTGCAAGGTATACAATATTAAGTCAGCTAATTAGTAATTCATCTTTAATATGTAAATAATATGTAATTGTAATATTCAAATAATGTAGGTGACCTGGCATAATCAACCTTTCACAAAATATTTAATACACTCCTTAACAAGGCAAAATACATGGTGTTAAACCTAGTAAAATTTATTTGGTGTATACATCTCACCTTCAATATTGACTAAAATACAATGAGTGGCAGTAAGAGTTGCGAGCTGAGCGGACCCACCTGCTGCACGAACATGCTGAAGGTGCGGGTCTGGTCGCGAGCGGCCGAGGGGCTGTGGTACAGGTTCACCCACTCTCGCATCAGGAAGTCCGTCTTCTCCACCAGCGCCGGTGGGTCGTCGAAGTCGCTGGCCTGCGACACATTACTTACACTGTTCTTCCCACCATGAGAAACAGCATCTTGACATCGTTCGGGCCTGCGGCCTTTCTAGCTCGATATGCCACGGAGCAGTACTAGGAGTGGCTTTAGGGGGAATTACATTCACGTCTCGCATGGGCGACGTCACGGCCCTGACGAGTGTCTCTCACGGGTCTGTTTCCCTTGCACGGTGGCGCCCTTACAATAATCTGAGGACATTCAATAACGCAAACCCCCACTTAGGCCCCGGGCCATGTCAATATAAAGCAGTCTTTTTCACTTTTGATGATACATGGAAACAGTTCCGAATACGCTGACCTAAACACCTATCAATACTGTTTTTTTTCATTGTTTGTGGACATTATGATGGCACAAACAACCTGACTAAATATCTTCACGCACAACTAATTTCTGAACATGTACAGAAAAATACAACCTAACAGCACATGCTGCTGTTTTCACCATGGAACTAGACTAACTTTCCCTTTCGGCGGTTTCCAGATGGTCAGCTATATTTAGTTCCGTTCAAATCTTTTTACCTTTTCTTGTTTACGTACATAACATGTCAAGATGAGCTGTCATAGTATAAAAGATCGAAACACAATCAATAAAAACATTTTCACTACCAGGAAAAATGGTTGAAATAAATTGTGAAGTTTGAAAAGCTTTAAATATTTAAAACTTCTGCACAACCGTAATGTAGAATATTTTCTGTACAAATTATGGAAAAACCTTAAAAGTTGGCAAGTATAAACATAGTGTCTCAATGCTACATTAATATATACACCCGCCCTTCGAAAGAACAAGTATAAACATAGTGTCTGAAAGTCACATTAATATATACACCTGCCCTTCGAAAGAAAAATGTTAAATTTGTGTGGGTTTGAATTAATGATGTCAATAAATTACAGCACGATTTGAAGTAGCGCATTCAAAAATTGGATAAAGCCTGGTAACTTTTTCCTTAGGTTGACAATCAGAATTTAAACATGTTTTTGCAGTTGTTTTTAATTACTATTTAATAATTTTAGTAACGCTAATTTTAATTTCTGTTAATTTTATAGTCTGTTTAAAGTATTTTTTTTTGCAAGTTTTTAAATAATTTTCTGTTATTTTTCTTGCTGTAATTTGCGCTTGCCCGGCACGCTTGCTAAATATTCCCGAGTGTGCCCGAAGACATACAAGAACAAACGAGCAGCGACAGTGTGCTGCAGTGCGGGTACGAGGGCGGAGGTCCCAGCTGCCTGCGGCGGACGAGGACGGAGAGGAACTCACACCAGGAATTATGAGGGACACTTCTGGACAACAGTGTCGTGGAGTAAAGTAAAGTTGAAGACTCATAAATAGATTTAAGTCATTGGGAACGGAAAATACGAAAATTCGGAAGGCCGGATTTCAGCGTGATGAAGCATGCAGTTGCTTTGAGTGGGACAGCTACGAGATTTAACATCTATAGATTGGTTTTCCCGAATTTTGCTACAGATGTTTGTGTTGCTAACGAACAGTTATGAATAAGTTGTCTTTCAACTTGCAAAAGAAAAAAGTTTGAGTGGTTATAGTAAATTAAGTTTTCTGCCTTTACAAACTGTGACAAATTGGAAACAGTTAAATGTGCAGTCAGTGTTGGTTTCGTGTTTATGAAAATACTGTGTGCACAAACGGTAAATTTCAAGTCTAAAAATTAATGTAACTATTACGAATTACGCGTAATTAAAGCCTAGGAAGGTGTATGAAAAAGATAGTTGGGCAAGCACGCTCATAATTGAACTTGAAATTCATGAAAAGAAAAGGCCTTATGAACTTTGATGTAGGAAGGTTCCATTAAAATTGTAGAATTTTAGATAGTGTGTTAGATTATTATTATTATTATTATTATTATTATTATTATTATTATTATTATTATTTAGCTTGGTAATGAAATTAGCAGTTTATTACATCATGTATTAGTATTAATGTAAGATTTGCTTACTTTATTGTGCTATTATGAGGCAAGTACTTTAGTTGCAATATTTTTATGAATATTCATAGGTAAAATTATATATATTTAAATGACTGTTATGAAGGATACTGACTTTAGAGGTTTAACATGTGCATGATGAGGAACGTTAAAGTATCTAACAACAGCCATGGTCAGTTTCACGATTGTATGAATTTAATAAACTGCAAAAAGTTAGATTAAAGTTTAACTGTTTGTTTTCTATTTTCACTAACCATTAGATGCTATTCTATAAGATTACGATGATGATGATGACGTATTGGACAAATTTATCGAATCTCACATTGCATGATACGGGGGGGGGGGAACTCAGGCTACAGGGAGGCGAGTAGACAGCTTGTTTCAGGCAGCTGTATGATTGACCCTCTTGGTGGTGTGCATGTGGGGAATTTTTGTCAGCCTTGACTGTGGAAGTAAGTCAAGGTTGTGACATCACACAATGGAAATAGCACTTGTGTAGCATTAAATAGAATGGAATGAATTTTAATGTGAAAAATCAACAAACAATATTTTTCTCTTTCCTTAATAGCTATTTGCTTCCTTCATTGCGTATTTCTCTCTGATGACAACTATGTGTTCGCCAATGTTTATCTTATGCCATCCCACATGTCAACAGGGCCAGTTTACCTTGTGCCTACTATAATGCGCTAGTGGAAAATCATGGCAGACACACATGTAGTAAACAACAATCGGGAATTACAGTAACAGGTTAAATAATTTTTGAATAATAGGAAACGTTAAGGTTATTCTTTTTTAAATCATATTAGAATTGATATACATCACATATATTAATAACATTATAAGTTTGTAACTCATAAAATGTTGTTTGCGCCTACATAGGAATCTTATGTCCAAGCTCTATTATTAGAGTCAAGATTTTGTGGTGTTATTTTAAGACAAATTTCGTTGTAAAGAAATAAAGATTTCGGTGTTATATGGTTTTATTTTTTTGCTCAAAATACCCACGGCAAAATTTTCTTGCTTTTCTGTACGACATGCAAATTTATTAAAACAAATATTAATAAATAATAAAACCTCATGATTTAATTACAATTAAGTTCATTTGCAAATTCATAGATGATTAAGTTCATTTGCAAAATTCATAAATTCAAACTTTTAAATAACTACTAAAAATTTCACGACTTAATTACAATCACATACACTACAAAATTACACAATTAAGCACTTCCAAAGTTACTATTAAGACGGTTTTATTTAAATGCTACCATAAATAAATTTTCCGCATTTTCTGGAGTGAGACGTCTTCTGTCACTAACTACCAGTGATTACCTGGAAAATGAACGTTCTGCATCAACATTTGATGTTGGGAACCAGATTACCCTTAAACTGGCTTGAGCAAATTCACTGTAGTCCCCTTTAAGGGAGCAAAGTACCTTTGCAACATCAATTTGGTTTGTTTCTGGCAATGAAAGTTCATCCTCAATTATTTTTTTGAAAGCAACATAGCCATGTATGAATGTATCAATGGGAAGATGGGAAACAGAAGGCAAGTTATGCAGAGACTTCTGTAGGTTTGCATCTTCTATGCTAACCCTACTCACATTTCTTGGGTTGAACAGCAAATTAATGGCATTAAAGACTCTTAGACAAGGATGTCGTTTAACAGACGAGTTTTGCCTCAAACGCTTATGTTTCTCACTTGCGACATGTTTCACAAGCGTATCGCGTCTCTCGTAGTCTAGCCTGCAGTTACTGAATTTGCACATTAAAATTTTATCACTGAAATAAAATCCTTCGCTGGAAAATTCTTTCGATCGGTCACTGGCAGAAACCTTCGTTTTAGGCATTATCAAAAATTTTTAATCACATAGGAAGAATTTAACCTGTTAATAAGCAAAAACTTGCCGTGCTGGAAAGATCAAAACAATGGAGAATAGATGCGAATACAAACGCATACCGAATACCAACATACGTACGTGAAAATTAATACCGACATAATGATGTACTATTTATTATTTACAATCGTTACGTTAAGCAGGGTTAATTTTATTTTCGTACCCTAAGTACTTTATTTTAAATAGTGGTGCACCGATATGACTTTACCGATTACCGATTCGATTACCGATTATGAGAGCAATAATCGGCAGATACCGATTCAGTTACCGATTAAAATGAAGAAATTTTTTTAATTGTAATAATGCACACAAAAATTTAATAACAAGATTAGGTAAAATCGAGAATACAGTTATAATAACAGTATAAAAATATACAAAATACACTATTAAGTCATTGCAAAGTGTAAATTAAATTAACTTCTATTTATATTTGTTATTGTAAACAACTGGAACTACAGTCTAATAATTGTAATTTACAATGGGTAAGTTTTTGTTGCGGAAAACTAGCATTATTATTGACCGTTTAACATGTAAACATGCTGCTTTATTTTGTTCACTTGAGTTTATAGAAAAATGTTTCCACACGTCACTTTTTTCCTCCCTACTCGCCATCTCACTATAATTATATAAAAATGACTAAAAACCAATTCTAGCACATGTGATTTTATTTATGTTGACTGAATATATAAAATTATAAATACTTTTTCACTTTTCACATCATACAAATAACAAACGGATAATGTTACCAAAGACGCCCATAACGAGTTTGTAAAACGCAGTGATAAACTGTAGAAGGTATCGGGACCACGATTTTAAACCGCTACTACGACTTGAAAAGATCGATTGTCATAGAATCCACTGCAACTGTTTGTGATATTTTGATTGCGTGCCATCTATTTTACGTCTCTGGCTATAGGTAATGTACAAGGCCACTAAACAAAAGACGAAACGTAAATAAACGTGTAGGAAAAATGTCTTTTTTTATTGTTCGAGGCAATGAGATTTATAAACTTAACGAAATATCTTTATTTATGATATGACGGAGTTAGATGAATTTTGTAATATATACAAATATTACCGTATTTCATCCTAAAATGTGTAACAAAATATTACACGGTAAAAACCTACTTAATTACGCCGGGACGTGAATAATCGGCAAAGTAATCGTTAAGATAATCGCCGATTACGATTAATCGGTAAGTACCCATAATCGCCGATTACGATTCATCGGTATCCGCATCGGTGCACCACTAATTTTAAATAAACAGTAAAAGCAATGCGCTTTAGTGTGTAATATTTTAATGATTAAAAAGGTAATCTTAGAAAAACATATTTTGGACGTTTGTTATTTTTGTATTTACAGAAAGTGAACGGCGGCCATTGTATCATAGTTATCAAAATCTTTAATTATTATGGTACACAAGATTACCGTTTAAAGAAAATATTACGTTAATTTCGAGACATCATTTAAAAATCTATAATGAATCATCGTCGCATATAATATATATGGCTGCTAGTTACTGTCAGAAATATTTGATTGTGTCCTTACAGAATGGAAAAAAAAACGTAAATAATCAGGATAGACGAAATTTCGTGACATATCGCGGATGTCGCACAATTTCATTTTATTTCGTGTTTTCAAGCGGTTTTCGGTGTTATTTCGTTTTATCACGCATTACCATATAATTGTGCCTCTATCTATTATGTAAACAATGTGGTACGAGATTTTGTCGAATTTAATTTTAGGCTGTTCAATCTCAAAATGTTATTCGACATAATTGAAATCCACTTCAAATGTATTTATATAAAATATTTGTACTGTAAAATAATTTTAACATGAGCAAAATCTTGACCAAAATGGTAGTCACTGATATCCTGGAGTGAATCAGAGGGAGGGAAGAAGTGCACGAGATGCTCACCCGCACTTGCAGGATGCTGGAGTGGATGTGGGCTGTGGGCCCGCCCTGGGCCCGGTCCACCAGGATCGCAGGATCGTGATTCGCCTTCAGCCGGTCAATCAGGTTCGTCAACCTGCAGTGAAACAGGCACCCTTCACTCACTCAACCATCCTGCCTCTGCTGGTCACCACGCCTGTCTCAACCAGGTCCCTTTACACTTGTCCCTTCTCTTTACTTACCAACACCATCTCTGGCTATAGAGACAAAGAAAGTGAGAGATAATATATTTATGACTGGTTTGAAACTAGAGAGGAGTGAGAGAAGAAAATTTGAACATACATGATAAGCGTGGAAATGGCATAAGAAAAAAATTAAAAAAAAATAATAAAAAAAACATACAGTATAACCCTGTAAAGAAGGTTCTCAAAAATGAATCAAACTTATTAAGGCTTCTTAAAATTGCAAGTAATGAAACATGAATGATTTTTGAGGGTTAAAGAGTTATGTTTGTAAAATATAAAATAGTAAATTCTACGTGAAATTACAGTTTACTTACAGCATATTTACTGGGAAAGGAAAATTTTAGTGAACACATGAAATCTAATCACCTGTACAAAACGGTAATAATAATAATAATAATAATAATTATTATTATTATACAGGTCTGCCAACCTCAAATCACACCCATCAGTAATGACAATTATATGAAAAAAGCACGCGTAAATCATGCACGATCAATTTTTCCTGAGGCATTATGACACACTCACAAGATAAAACAAGGACATTAATATGCAAAAAAAAAAAATGAAAAATATAGGCCTATGTATATGAATATAATGGAAATTAATGAATCGAAAAAAAAAAAAACTTTTTGAACAATACCATCTGAATATGTAAGAAATGCCAATTTTACTGGAAATTTTGAATCTTCAATTCAAAGTATTCAAAGTTAAACTTTAGAAAAACTCTTTTTATTTGCTTCTCTTTTATCCTGGTTGGATAAGAACTGTCATGTAAACAAACAACAGAACACAAACACAAGGACTTGTAAACAATAACTCAGCGTTCGTTACTTTCGTTTCTTCAACTGTAGCGAAAAAAGGACGATATAGATTTATTGCTCATCATCGTTATAAAATGACTCACATTTTTCTTTGATTCAATATGTCGTCTACAGTCATCCCTTCCACCCTGTGCAATCGAAAAGTCACACGTGCATACATTACAAAACGCATGGCGTTCCAAACATTTTAAGACGACAAGCATGGCCATTCTTTTGAATATTTAAGTCGAAAGTTCTGAAGAATTGCGTGTTTCCCCCCCCCAGATACACATTGTTCTGTCACACGCTTCATTTCTACAACCGGCACTGAAGAACACAACACTATCCAAAAACATAAAAAAATTTCACATCTGTAGACACAACAAATCACTCTGATGAAAAAAATGGCTTTCAAGAAATAAATTAAAACAACAAAGGTTAGCCAAAGTACCGTACAAAAATTATCGTGATGTAAGTAGCCTTCAAACAAAAAGTCCGAGAATACGTACTAGTTGTATCGTACAACGGACGTAATACCATACCATTATAATTTCAAAACACGAGAATTAATCCACTTATTTCGACAATACATGAGCACAGTTACTAGTTCCGTTATTTGCGCAACCAAGCGATGTATTCAAACTGCGTTCACGAAACACGCACAAAAGAAACGGAATTTTCTCCATTACCATGCAGCACAAAGCCTCATTTTCGTAATAAACCAGCGATGATCCGTAATTCCGTAATTCGGTGTTAAATCCGTAATAATTACGGAAAATCCGTAATGGTTGGCAGCTCTGATTATATAATGTTGAAGATAGCTCACATTTATGTTGCGGCCAGCAGTTTGTAGCCGACGGACGTATGCGCGCGCGCTCCTCATACATCGTAGGTTATCTTGATCTATTTTGGTATATCAACATCTGTTGGTGTATCAAATATTAATTCTTCTAACTTAGATCAATCTGATTTCCGGGGTTTCCTGCCCCATAATGAACCTCTCTCTTTAAAGTCAGTGCAGGTCGTCCGCATGGAAATGTTTCGATCGCCGACCAAGAAATCAGGATCCAGTACAAGTGCGACTAATGAACAGCCCACGTTTGAGATTATCAAGATGGAAATTATGAAGCCTGATGCTCATAAACTTGAAGTTTTAATTAAAAAGGTTGAACTTCTTTGCAACAAGGTTGATGATCTTCAAAATGAAAACGCGCTACTCAAGTGTTTGCTTAGCGACTCGCGTTCTGAAACGGCGGAGATAAAACAAGAACTCATTTTAAACAGAAAAAGTTTTGATAGTCAATAATAAAAGTGAGCTAACTTATAGCTAGAGACACGGAAATTTCGCGAATCGCGATATCGCGAAATAACACCGCAATTTACCTTAATTCGCGACAAAACACCGAAATCGCACAGCATCGAGAAATAAAACTGATAATAATGAATTAGACCACCCATGCAAGACATCGCGAAAAACAAGTAAACACGACGTTGACGGCACATCGCCATTTTTCTAAGTTTCAACATGGCCGCTTTGTAATGAAAGTAAATAATGATTTACAGTATTCCCGTCACGTAATCATTACAATTTGAAACGAAAGCAGTAATTGCAATCATAAACTAATTAAAAAGAGAAAAATGTACCTGAGCATCAACACAAAGTTAATAAAAAATACCGGCGATGTTTTCAACACAATATAGCTGCCATGATTTTCAACCCGCTGTATTTACACATTAATCTTGTAGAGAAATATAAAATTTTAATTCTTCCTTTCATGTTGAACAGTTAACAACCTCATGCTTTCAACTACGTTTGACTGGCTTGGCAACCTACTCGTTAGAGCTGTAGGTGTAGCAAACTGTATGTATTCGGTACTGACTGAGTAACGGGTGCGCCATCTAGTATCGAGTAACGAAACGTTACACACGGCTGGATTTCGTTACTCGCATTTTTCGTATGTTTTACGCATGCGCGCGCATATTCGATGAATTTACGTTACAAAGAACGATGTTTGTTTATTAAGTATAATATGGAAATTTGTCGTCCAAGTTTTTTACTGTTTATAAGAAAGTATTTTTTACAAATTAGAAATATGTATGTTTTTGTTATTTATTATCGCGTATTTTCACGTTTTTTGTTGTTTTTATCTTAAAAGAGATAATATAATAAAACCGCTCTAATGAGATTTAATTGTTTCTTGGTTAACAAAAACTGTTAATTATCAAATATTGTTAATTGTTTATATTCTATTTATTATTATTTACGTGACGTCATACTGTACGCGTACGCAATACGACTCGATTCGTTGCTGCAAAATAACATTGCATGTTATGCGGTATCAGAAGTAACGAGTAACGTAGCGACACGATAGTAACGAGTACTAATTGTTATAGTAACGAATACATACGGGTACACTTTTTTTCGTTACTTTTACACCTCTACTACTCGTAAACATGAACACATGGCACTACGCCGATTGATAAGCAAAATCAGTGACCTTTAACTGCCGTAACTACACTTCTCAGCAAATCCAATACGACCGCAGAGCAAGTGAATACGGCGTCAACGGGACAAAGAACAGCAGCAAGAAATATTAAAAGAATACTAAGTTGAGACATGCCGTGCCGAGGCAGCGCGCTAGGCGACACCGGGCCGTGCCGAGGCAGCGCGCTAGGCGACACCGGGCCGTGCCGAGGCAGCGCGCTAGGCGGCACCGGGCCGTGCCGAGCTGTTTCAAGCCTACAATTTTTATTTGCCAATAGTGTTGACTTTAGAGTGCAGTATACGAGTATACGCCGTGCCACTATTATTTAGCCAAGCAAAACTTGTAGGTCATAAAACCATTCTCAAAAGTTAAAGTAAACATGAAAAACCAAAACAGCGAAATAAAACCGAAATTTGATTTTTTCAAAACGAAATTTAAGGAAAAATAAAACCATTTTTACGGGACTCTACTTATAGCCATGCATTAAAGAAGTCTTCGAGCTGAAAAAAAACTGAATGCGCAGCAACACAGAGCGTCTCAGGTAATGGGAGTCCGTCCAGTGGCCTACATCTGACGCAGCGTGAAAAAAGTGATGTCGCCACCAATTACAAACAATGCGTCGACAGCGACGGTTTCATCACAGTGCAACATGGGCGCAAGTCTCAAACCAAAGTTTCCAGTGAAACGAAACGCGGCGATGCGCCGAGACACAGGGGCCGGCCGTGGGAACTCACCCGTCGGGGGGGCGCGGGTTGAGGGTGGCGATGCGCACCAGCATGTCGATGCAGTTGCACAGGTCGCTCTCGCCCACGGCGGAGCTGTGGCGGTCCTCCAGCAGGTAGATCTGCACCAGCTGCATGGCGAAGATCACGGCCATGTAGTTGAGCCCGTTGTCCATGAGCTGCATCACGTGCACGTCGTACTGCGCCAGGTTGACCAGCTGCGAGCGGATCAGGCAGTCCACCACGTCCAGGTTGTAGCGCAGCTCGTCCCGGCTCTCCATTAGGCACCTGCCGCCGTCACGATACCCTCAACCACCTCACCCACCGGCCGACAGTATCGCAACATAACTATACAGGTGTGTTTGGGCGCAGACTCTGCACACTGCCTAGTTTGCTATTTGAGGGAAAAAAAGATACTGTTAACAAATTTTATGAATTTTTTTAAAAGGCAGTTATGATCAAGTGAAAATATAACAGTATGTGAAAGTGGTGACCATAAATATTAGTGCACAAACCAGCCCAAAAAACCAGGCTCTCAGATTAAACTTGTAGTGATGCAGGAAACAAGTCCCTTGTTTAAATATGCTCACAGGAAAAAAAAAAGGTTTACATACGTATTATCTACAGTGTATCAATGTTAAAACAATACAAATAAGCTGAAAACCAAAAATTTCAGTGTTTTATTGCATAATTGTCGCACATTTTATACTAAATCCAAGTTTGAAAAGTAGGGGTGCGATTTTTATGAGAAAAAAATTTTTTCTTGTTAGGTAAAGTTATTCATAAAACCAAAATCGTTTCAATAAAAGTATTTTTATTTAAAAAGTAGAGTATACAAGAGCACGTCAAAAAATTTAAATTAATAAGTCATGCAACAAAAAAATTTCTTCAACTTTAAATAGAAAAACAAAATGTGAATGCAAATGCGAGCCTGATCTAACACATAACTATCATCGTAGTACACACCACGAAAGAGTGCGGGCCATCAAATGTAGTTAACTATGGACTCGACAGAGCACGTGCGTTGCATGCAATTGGCGAGGTATCTATATTCAACTACGTGAAGCAACATAACCATACATGAATGATGCCAACCAGCGCTCGCTACATTTTTATAAGTGATACACCGCGGCTACGCAAACGAACAAATAAATTTTATAAAGTCTAAAAACATCTTTAAAAGAAAATTTACACATCAGAAAACTTCGTATTTCCGTTAATTACATAAATAAGTGTTAATGTCTGAATAAATATTAGATTTCTACTTTAAATAAAAGCGCTCGGAATCTAATAGCAGACCAAAAACATCATGCGAAGTTTACGCGAGAGTATTTTTTATTCAAATTTTGATGACCTAAAATATTGGTGCGACAATTATGCACGTATGACAATTATGCGATAAAAGAGGGTAACTACATTAAAATTAATGAAATTTGGAGCGGAGCAGTGACACCACCTGTCAGCCACACAAACTTGTCTGTATCTACATTACTTTATTTCTTTGTTCTAATAGCTGGACATCAATAAATGTTGAAAAAAAAAAGAATATGCATATTTTGTATCTTTGGACACCATGCAAGTACACCAGCACTAACAAAACAGTAGCAAAGGAATAGTGATTGTAAAACATCTGGCAGGCCAATAACAATTTTGGCCAATTTTCTTTACCTCTATTTTAAAGTTTACTCTGCGACATAAAAGAGGCATTTTTGCAAACCATAGCTACAAAATTCTGATTGTGTACTGTTACATTTATGCTATAATTTAAACTAATATCATTGTAAATTTTACAATGTTTTGACTGCATTAAGATATTTATTTTATATTCATAATATATTTTATTATATTTACTACACTAACCCGAAAATAATGCAATGATTTTAACCAAATGTGTATTATAATTGCCAACTCTTATCACGCCGCTGGAAGAATGTTTTCAAATGAAGCGCCAAGACCATTTTATCAAGGTCGCAGGGGCTGTAGCGATGTGGCCAAAACGTGAATTAACAGCACTCGTAATTAGCATGGAGTGTTTCCACTTGTTTGATCGCTTGTGCTATGTTTGTGTCATATGGATTTGTTTCTACTTTTTTTTTGTAGGAACGTGAAAGTTATTTTGTAAAAGAGATATGGGTTGATGTCTGGAAATTGGTGAAAATGGTGTCCCAACAGTTTTAAAAAAAATCAAGTTAATTCACAAAACTTATTTTAATAAGTTTAATTAACTATGGTAACATGCTACTATTTAAAATATGATTTTTTCTCCTAACTTTGTTTTGATAAATGAAATATTAAGGTTTTGTTCTAATAATTCATTCCTCTGGGTTGTCCCTGTCTACATGTGTCATGAGAAAATATTCTGATTGTACACTTAAATCAAAATTCTAATTATTGTGTTACAGTGTTCATTAAAAAGTCATTTTATGAGACATGATAAACAAAAAAATTATCCTTAAAAATTACAACATTTAGTTTAAAGTTATATTCAATTGTGTCCTCTGTATTACTTACTAATTCCTCTGTTCAATAAACTATTGAATTAAATGGTTGCTTACAACACAGATTTGCTGAAGGGAAATTTTGTTCTTGTCAAATGCAACACTGTGCTACAAACAGTTTCCCTCCATTTTATATGTTGTGGGATTTGTTTTCACGAGATGGCTAGAATTTATGGATGTCACACTTCATAGCATCATTCCTCTGGTAAGTGAAATTTTGTTGTTATATTCACTTTAAATGTATATTAGCTGCTTAGGACAATCTTTTAAAGGAACTGTTTTTCCACTATGTGGACTTAAATAGTTTTTGACAGACTGACACATGCATTTTTAATACATAACCTCAACTTTCATCATTCCTCTGGAGTCATTCCTCTGGCTTATAAATGACAGAGGAATGAGCTACGTTCCAGAGGAATGACTTTTATAGAATAATTTTACTTAAAGTCATTGTTAATTGTACTAAAAGTCTCTAACCCTGATTTTTTTAAATAATAGTTTATTGTCAGCATAGAAACAGATTTGAACAACAGAACTTTTCTTACTCCTGCTGAACCAGATCAATATTATGTATTGTTCACGAAAGGAAGGAATCTGACAATTAAGTATTTAATTATGTAAAAATATATTGAAGATTCAAAAAAGCAAATAATTTTTAAAATATTTGTTGACTAAATAATACAGTGAGAATCTTAAAATATTTCAGAGTTGTAATGTACGTCCGGGAATGTTTAATGATATAATGATCCTTTGTCTGATACATGTGCAATTACTAAGATAAGTAACAATTTACTCTATTGTTACAGGTGTATTAATCATTAAGGTCAAAGAAACTAAAATTACAGTACGTGAGGAGAAATTGAAGAAAAAGAGAGAAGCAGAAAGGAGACGATATGAGCAACTCAAGCAAGATCCTGTAGGAAGGCAAAAACTCAAAGAAAAAGAAAGAATTCCATATCTCAAGAAAAAACAAAGTAAAACTGTAAAACCTATACAAGAAATGTCTCCACGTAAACAGCAGAAAAAGCGCAAGCAATGGAAGTTAAATTCTAAGCGTTATAGACAGAAGAAAAAAAATATAGAAGAAGAAAACACTCTCATTGAAAAGGCGTCACCTCAAACTGAAAAAAACGCTAGCCCGCAGGCACGTCCAATAGTATTAGGAAAGAAGCGAGCAGCGAGAAACAGAAAGAGACGAAGTAGGGAACTAGAAAAGAAGAACAAAATGATACAGATACTGCAAAAGAAAGCAGAAAAATACAAAAAAAAGTTTCAAAGATTTAAACGTAAATATGAAGAAAATGTCCCTCCCACACCCAACACACGAGCAAAACAGATGTTGCAAGAAAAGGACAAATCAAAAATAATGAAGAAACTTCTCTTTGCAGAAGTTGCAGCAGAACAAATGCGGGAGAATTACAAAACCTTGAAATCTGAAAAAGAAAAGCAGGTTTTTAAAAAAGTGTTATCAGGCAAAATTATTAAGAAGTATCATCTTCTTAATTACTGCAAGCATGTGCTGAAATGTGGTCGTGGAATTTCTCAAGCACAAGGAATTTCAATTCTGGAGTACAAAAGGAAATCGAGCTGTACAAAAATGAATCAAGCAAGTCATGAAATTAAAATTTTTTTGTAGTTGGACATCAACTGGCGCATTTGTTCAGGACGAAGACTATGTTACAAGACACAAAGTCACGAAACAAAAGAGATATCTTTGCAATACTTTGAAGAATTTACATCAGGCATATTTGAAAACCTTTCCTCAACTACCAGTTAGCTATGAATTTTTCTGTAGGAGAAAACCATTCTGGATTAAGAAAATGAATGCTTCAGAACGTGACACATGCTTGTGTGTAACCTGTGCCAACATGGAACTCCTCGTTTTAGCTCTTAAACGACTTGAAATTATAACTTCACTTGAAGCTGTTGTGAAAGATTTATGCTGTGAAGAGAAAACACAGGATTGCCTTCTGCGTATATGCGATAGTTGCAAGTCCTTTCAAATGAGCTATGCCGGTAAAGATATATCTATGTTAACATACTGGTACAAGTGGATTAGTAAAAGGGAAACATTTGTTGACAAGAAATCAGAAAATCAAAAAACTGTAACAAAAAAAGCCAAAGAAAAGTAAGTCGGCAAGGTAGAAGATTTGATACAGGAGTTTGAAGCAAGTATTGGTAAATACCTTCAACATCAGGGAAGGAAGCTTCACCAGTACAAAGCAATCACAGCATTGAAAAAAAAATATGAAAGAAAATGAAGTAGTGATCCATATGGATTTTAGTGAGAACTACAGCTTTAAATATGCTGAAGAGACAAAGTCATTTCACTTTGGGGGATCACGCCAACAAATTACATTACATACTGTGGTAGTTTATAGTAAAGTAAATGATACAGTGAAAAGTGAAAGTTTCTGTACTGTCTGAATCATTGTGCCATGATGTGCCTGCTATCTGGGCTCACTTACAGCCGGTATTAGCTCACATTGAAGATACCTGTGGTGCTGACACACTACACTTTGTCAGTGACAGCCCTTCCACACAGTACAGAAATAAAACCATGTTTTATACTTTAGCTACTAAACTACAAGATATATACCCAAATCTCAAACATTTCACTTGTAATTATTTAGAGTCTGGTCATGGAAAAGGTGCACCAGATGGCATAGGTGGGGTATGCAAAAGAACAGCAGATAGACTTGTTGCTGAGGGGAAAGATGTCGCAAATTTGGAGTGTTTTGTTAAAGGAATTATAGAAAATGTGAAAGCAGTAAGAATCTTTGAAGTAACCGAGATGTCAATTGAAGAGTTCTCTGCTAAAATTGACCAAACACAAATTCAACTTTCCCCTGGGACAATGCAAGTGCATCAAGTAAAAAATGAATGCCACTATAGTGTACTGCTTTTTCGGAAGCTTAGTTCCTTCATGGACGAATGTGTTAAATATGACATGGGAACGCTAAGCTACTTAAAAGATGACAAAAATAGTTCTTCTGAGGATGAGCCTGGTTATTCTGGTATGAGTGATTTGAAAAACTCAGTGAACAAAATACAGTACACGGATGTTTACACAGATGATGAAATTGAAACGGACAGAGACCAGACAAAAGACTTCTGTGCTATTAACATTATAAGTGGAACTTACATACTAGTTGAAGTAAAAGGAGCCAGCAGCATGGGGAGAAAGAAATATCATGTGCCATATCGTTATGTAGCTGTAACGCAAGATACTATGGACGATGATGGTGAAGTGAGTGTGACATTTATGCGAGAGTGCAAGTTACAAGGTACCAAACAAGTGTTTAAACTAGATGAAAATGATGTTTCACATGTGAATTTTGAACAAATTGTTTCCATATTACCAGCACCAACAATAGTGTTGCGCGGTAATAGAGTGTATTACCAGTTTAGTTCTGTAGTAGATGTATTTGAACATGTTTGAACTATAAATTTTCCGCATTTGGGACGTTCTCCAATAAGTATGACTTTTAGCTGGTGAAATACTGATTTCCAAACGTTTTTTTTTGCTATATTTTATTGTATCTGAACTTAGATATTACAGAAAAGGAATCAACAGTTTTTAGGAGTAAAGACTGGATTTTATTGCTCCAAGTAGTGTGAGTGTGTTTGTGTAATTTATAAGATTTTTCATCATTCCTCTGGTTTTTACATCATTCCTCTGGTTTCTAGTTTTTCAAAAAACCGCAATAAAACCATTAAAACTGAAAAAATGTATTGATCCTTTGTTGTATCATATGCTAGAAGTACATTAAATTAAATTTACATGAATTCAACCTCTTTATTATTTATTTTTTTCTCAGCCACTTATGAAGTTCGAAATGAACAGTTTGCAGACTTTTACCCATATCATAGAGGAGCAAGGAAGCACAAAAATAAACCATGTCGATTGGATTGCGACAGAGTTACTATGCAAGCTTTAAGATTATTGTCGCAAATTACACCATTCAGACAAACAACCGCCAATCTGTTCAGGAGTATGATGTCAGTAAAGGTAATGTTCGTAACTACAGTGTAGACTTACCTCGTTTAAGAATGGAAATAGTTTGCGAAAAGCATTTAGAGGGTCTAAGAAGGGGGATTGAAACACTGAACAGAGCAAAGTGAATATTTATTTTATTTTCCATTTGTAACATGCATATTAACACCTTAAGGCAATTGCAGTGTTTGTGAAGAAACTTCGAGAGGGTGTGTTTAAAAAGAATGTACAATGAGCAATTTTAATCTATAGTTAAATATGATGTAGAACTAAAAAATTTTTTAAACTTATTTGTTAGAATTTTTCACTATGTGAGGCTTATTCTAAACAACAAATATTTTTGGTTGTGGTCAGAATATTAGGGGCGTGAGGCTTATTTGAGGCCATAGCTTATACTGGTAAATACTGTGTTTTAAATGTACTTTATAATCATTGCTATTACATAAATAATTTATGGTTTTAATTTTTTTTTTTACTTTTATATACAAGTTGGTTAACTCGCAAAATGTTTCCTACATTGTTTTAATTCAGTGTATGGTGTGCAGTATGTGCTGATTAAACACCTTCAAGCACTCATGAGTTGTATTTGTAGATTTATCTAGTGGCATTGCAGTTAAACCTAAAAAAAGTTTCACTTAGGCAATAAAATAAATTCTCTCTATTTGTATAACCCCTCTATTTGTACAACCCAAAAACGTTAAAAAATGTAATTTTGGCAGCTAATTATGCAAAAAGTATGGGCTGTATATATTTTTTCATTTCGTGAAAGTTAAACAATAGAAAAAGTCTAATGTTGATCAGTGATTAATATAAATATAAAATCATGACCTTAAAATGGGAGGCACCCCCTTAATGCAGCAAAAAAAATTTGAATTTATAAAATGTCATTTGCACGTGATAGGTACCAACTCGGTGCTCACAAACTGAAGTCATGCCGGAGGTTGGGATCTACAAGAATACGGACTCCAAGCAACTTGAAGGTACTCGCGGCTACTGGTCAGAGTCCTCCAGACATGCAGGCTGTGGTCCCAAGTCGGTAGCTCAAGGCTGTATATTGTAATGGTGATGAAGTGTAGACGCACCGGGTGACCTGCTTGTTGGTCCACTGCATGCCGTAGGCGCGCGGGTCCTGCAGTGCCTTGAGCACGCGCAGGTGGATGTCTCGGCAGCGAGCCACCAGCTCCTGGTCGCCCGAGCCGGGGGGCAGCAGCTCCATCAGCCCATCCACCGCCTGCCGGGCCGGGCCTCTCCTCAGTCACAACCACACGCAGCACCGTGCCACTGTCTCGCACACCCCCCGTTCCTAGTCCATTCTTACCATGCTCTTCCCTAGCCTGCCATCAATTTTGGCGGAAATTATAATTTTTTTACAGCAAACAATATATTATAATCACCAATTTATTTAACAGACTAAAATTTTTCAATCGTTAACAAACATGTACAATGTGTTCCCAGAGGAGCGTAAACAATCACGTTTAAGAATGGATAACAAATTAAGACACATTCCATAGACGTGCTATCTCCATTGCTACCTTTTTTTTTGTTGAAAGTATTGATCATGTCTGAAGCTAATAAGTAATAAAATTGCATCTTATCTATACAATTATATGATTAGCAACTTTTGTTCCCATATTGTCTTGTCCTTAAATTTAATTAAATATTTTACTTTGTACAGCCATTGCATAAATGTAGTTATGCAAGTATCATGTTTCAAAAAGAGCAGCAAGCAAAATACAATAGAAATATATTATTAAATGCTGCAAAATTAAAATTTTTTTTTAGCTATGGTTTTTTAAAATCAAACAATCTTTTACTAATTGGGTGTCATATTCAGTTCAAGAAATTTACTTAAGAAATTATTTTAGCAGAAGTTAGCCATATTATACCTATTGTTTATTCTACGCTTGAAAAGTTATAAGTTATCTCCTAATAGTAACCTGGGATATTCATTAGCATGAACAGATTGGTTAAGTTAACTTAGGGACTTACTATGCACATTATATTTAAAAAACAATTGTCCCAATTTTTATTTACCAGAAAAATTTGTGAATTATGAACTATGTTCATACCATAAATGCTACTTACTAGTAGTTGTGACTGTCACAAATTACATTAATTTCAAAACCTTAGTTTAAACAGCACTGTTTCCAGGGTGTTCCTTATCATCGAATATACACTTGTAAACAACTAAAATAACATTTATCAACAACCACAAAGTCTGAATTAATATGTTAAGCTGTCTTTGAAGGTTTAAATTACTGAAGTATAAGAATTCTTTTGACAGGAATAATAAACATTTTAAATAATCAAAAAATAGATAAGGTATTAAATTAAAATTTAAAATATTCATTGAAAACTAACTATAATCCCCAATGTACACGTTAACCTAAAATAACAAATGTTTGCTGCAAAGAAACATAGCACATGTCAAAAAAAGCATGAAAGTGTGACAGAGAGTATGCAATTGCCAATTACATGAAATGTTGCGCTCTTGATCTTTTTTTATCTTTCACGTGCAAAATGAAACAACCTCAGAGACTCTCTGTGGCACTGATGCAAGAGTGAGAGCACGAAGAAGCACTCTGTCCGCCAGTTTAAACACACCTCAGTGAACAAAAAGAGACTTGAATGACAGATTAAAAAAAAATAAAAAATTTAACAAGGTATTAACAAAAATTATATGAGTCAAGTGTATTTTAAAATGGCGTTCGTCAAACATGATCAAAAATGAAGAGAAATAAATATGAACAGAAGTACGTAATTAAAAAAGAAAAGGGCAGAATAACGAACACTACATGTATCTAAATGTTATAAATGTTCGGGGGGTGGTAGTGGTATATTGCCTTCTGTATGAGGGAGGTGGCGGAGACGACGTCGCGGTGGCGCCGGGCCAGCGCCAGGGCCTCCAGCAGGCTGTGCAGGCGCGACACGCAGGAGGAGCTGGACATCACTCCCTGCGAGCCCATCAGGCACTGCAGGTACAGGTCCAGGTCGCTCATCAGCTTGTCGTACACGCTGCCGATGTCGTCCGTGCCGTACGTCTGCTGCACAGACACACCTCGCACTAACACACGTACCTTACTGTAATAAACATCAATGTTTTAGTGTACTTGAGTAGACACCCGCATGTGCCCACTCCTCAAGCCCTTTGTTTGCCTATCTCTTTTTAGTTTCATCATTTTTCATATTCATTTTAATCCCTGTAGTTGTAAGTTTTTGTTTAATTTATTTTTCCTTTGCTATTTCATCAGCTCTGGGCACTACTGTTGTGGCACGTACGTGCGGGACCGGAAGTATCGCACCGTGTGGGCTCTGTGCGGCGTCGCTGACGGACTACGAGCCACGCTGGACTGGTACTTGGTTTCGCCCCGTGCAGACGGAGTTCCGCCTCGGCTGTGGGCGGTCGCAGCATGTATTTACCCCGGCAGAACTTCTTCTCGCCCGATGGCTACGGAGAATTGGGACCTGCCACCGGCGTGGACATCGGCCTGAGAATTCCCAGGCAAGATTGTGCCACCTCTTACTCACAGTCAAGAATTCAGGCTGTTTGAGTGATACTATCAGTGTGCCCAAAACTGTGATTTTGTATTTAACCATTTTTTTTGTGCACTAGTTTGTGTCACGGCCATTAACCTACGCTCTTGGGCTCCGCCTACCCGGGCATACATACGGTGTGCAGAGCTTCAAGAAAAACAACGCAATTTCAAAACTACTCAAGATATCCGAGTGGGGTCTGCTTACGAAAAGCATTTAAGAGTTCGCCGAGGGCCGAAAAGTACTTTTGATTTTGGATTAAGTTTTTAAACTGTATTTTCAGAAGGATTCAAATGGCTAAAACGCATGTTTTCAGAGTAATTTTTAGACATAAAACAACCGGTAAAGATTCTTGAAAGAACTTCAGACCCTGGCATTACACCTTTCTCTCCATTTCTCCGCCATATAATGTTTCGGTCACCGCTCAAATTTCACAGTTATCATGTGACGAAGAGAAGACTGCGGGCCAGTTCATGGCCTTGCGCTTAGAGGCGACACCGTGCTAGAAATACCAGTGAGCGTCGCACTTATCGTCCCGCCTCACTAACACACACACACACACACACCTGACGAGGTGGGCCTCTTAACTGGTATCTCATTATGCAAACTTTACAGTAGTAGTTTCCACAAGTATGTTTTCCTGAAGTGTACTTCACTTGTGAACAGTACTGTACTGCGCTTGGCCATTTGTGTTGTGCAGCAACGAGCCATTAGACACAGCGGAAAGCAGATTAACTCGTTAGCAGCAGTTGTAGCACGCAGTGGTGTATGATATGGCTGTATTTTGGCAAATAATTTGGTTTTAGTGGCATGAACTTTAGGTCCCGCACGTACAGACAAGGTGTTTTTAAGAGCACTTTCAGTTGAGCATATTTGAACCAAATTTATAAAAAATTTTATTCTTATCATCATAACAAGCTGTTTGGGTGCAGCTATAGCTTATTTTAGCGCAAGCATTTTTTTAAGGGAGTGCGATAGAGGCTCGGGCACTAGCAACTGCGTAGGTTTTGCAGAAACCTTCTTTCGTCTACAAATGAACTGCCATTTTTTTTCCTTCATATTATAACTTTCTTAAAGACTACGAGAATAATAGTGTCTGAGCAAAAAAAAAAAATTGAAGAGAGAAGATTTATTGCCAGGAGGGGGGCTAGGCATTGCCCACTTTTATTGGTGCTTTTAAAAGTAATGCTATCTATATATATGTATATATATATATATATATATATATATATATATAATATATATATATTATATATATATATATATTATATATATATATATTATATATATATATATATATATATATATATATATATATATATAGCTTCGGTGGTTCATTTAGATCATGCTTATACATTTATATCTAGATTTTTTACATGTGGTGCACCACGTTAGGAAATGTATGCACTTATAAAATTATTAGCCCAGCCCTACTGTATTGCCACCTTGTACAGTACAACAGTAAATTATGTAATACAATTTAATTTTCTGCTTTTTCTTTAATTTTTCCATTAAGGTTTTAAATGTTTTGCTCTTTAAATAGGCTATCAGCCGGCTTCACGCTGATTCCTTTAGCTAGCTTCGCTAGTGGAGCCTCAAAGTTATACTCACTTGGCATGATAAAAAATTAACTTCAATTTTGCATGCAAATAATTAATAGAAATAAAATAATAAAAGAACTAGAGTGATATAATAAATATGTTTGGTAAAGTACATAATGAATCAAATGAAATTAAATTTCTTAATTAATACTAAGTATTCATTATTAATATAAACATGTGTATAAAATTATTTGATTTAGTAAAATTAAAGAAATGAATTTTAATTATAATGAAAATCAATAAATATGCCCAAAGTTTATTCGAAATTTTTAGTTTTAATTATTTATTAAATAATAGTGTAATATTTTATAAATTATTATGAAAAAAATTATACATATGGGAAAAAAATTTCACTAATATAAATAAGCTTGAAAATACACTTGAAAAAGTTTATAAACACAATTTTTATCACTAATATTCTCAGTAAATAAATGTTTTCAATTATATAGAGTAGTATTAAATATTAATTTCTGAAGTATATGATCTAAAAGCACACACATAATTTTCTATTTGTATTTAGCCTATTTTCATCCTGTCAACTTTTGTTGCATGCTGCACATGAATCGTAAAGATTCATTCTCATAATATTTTCATAATGTGCCTAAAGAAGTATAACCTAACCTCAATTTTGAAAACACACTTGAAAAATTTTATGAACACAATTTCTATCACTAATATTCACAATAAAGAAATGTTTTTAATGATATGGACCAGTATTCAATATCAATCACTAAGGTTTTAAAAGCACATACAAAATTATTAATTGTAAGTACTAGTTATTTTTGTATGTAGCCTTTTTTTCCTCCTGTGAAAATTACTTTGCATGGTGCACACGCATTGTAAAAATTCACTCTCGTCATTTTTTAATTTTCTCGTCATTTTTTGCCTGAAGAAGTATAACTTCACAAATTAAATGTAAGACTCAGAATGAATAAAAAACAAACATAAATTTATTTTTTCCTGAACTGCACATAGTTCTATTTCTTTAAGCCAACCATGAAATTTTTGAAGGAATCCAACTTGAAACGAACACAGTACTTTCTCTACAATTCAGTAAGGTTACCGCTGTCAGCTGCTGATCTGCTACCAGAGTTGCATACGCTACACCCTCAATGACATACGTCCTTTACACCCACATGCTTGCCCAGTGCCATCGCAGACTGCCCCAGCACTCAAGTGCGAGCTGACAAGATTCTAGCACTCATTCCGCTGCTTTGGCTTCAAGTCGCTGCCACTATAGGTTATGTGCTGCTCTTGTAAGTAAAATTGTTATAACTACACATATCACACACAAGCAATCTAAAATGTTAACTTCAAAATAATTAAATAATGTTTGATCATTACATTACAATTAAATATACCAAACTAACACAACTAATAATTTACAACACAAATTGTGAAAATTGTCTGCAGCATGCAAGACAAAAGGGACACATGTCTCCCGCAAAGAGATAGGTCAGTGTCTGGGTACGTATAAAGCAGTGAGATAGCTTCTAACATTTCTCAGTATTGCATAGCACATACATATCGTAAATATAGCACTCAAATAATTTCTCATATGAAGGAAACTCTATTTTTGTGTTTTGTGGACCTTAAATACGAGACTGTTAAACTAGCCTTCATACCTCTGTGCCAATAATTCTTCAGACATCTTCATTGACACTAAATTTCATATAACAGAGTATTTAATATGTATATAGTTTTATTATAAACAATCAATTAGCATAGGGCTCTAACCATATTGGAATAAAAAAAAATTTCCTTTAACAGACACTAACTCATTAATCAATGAATGATCCACCTGTCTAAACACACCTACACCAAAACCTACACAGTAACTTCATCGAAAATCAAGATTTAAATACGCAAATTTATGCAGTGCAAATTATTCAATGCAGTGCAAAATTTTACATGCCAGAGTTCATGCATGACACACAACTTACTAACATTCCACTAGTTCAGTATGTGGTGGTACACTACACTCATAAAAGTAGATACAGGGACATAAATTAATTTGCATAATGCAGTAAAAAAATTTGGAAACAGAGTCAATGAAGGTTTATCATTTTTACACACTTAAAACAGTGCAGTCATATTTTTATGGCCTTCTTCGTCCAACACCAACTTATCCAAAGCATTAATGTAACATTGCAGAATTCCCGCCCCCTACTATTTTTCACGTTTAAATAAGACTATTTTAGGGTTAATGTTTTGGTGAATATTTTTTTAATTATTTTTATTTTCAATATTTTGTTGATTATTACTTTAAGTAATGTTTTGTAATGTTTTATTATTTATTTAATTCATAATTGAAAATTAACATTTGTATTATTTAGGTTTTTTTTATCTTTTAAAGCATAGCATGGAGAGTTTGGCCGGTAGTTTTCAGAACAGTCTAGAAGGATTAAAGAGCGGGTAAGGCACGGGCGCGACATACTGTCGCCAGCAGGTCAGTTATTAACGCCTCAAGTTAATGCGTCGTTGGAAAACCCCAGCAAGTGAACGCACAACTGCGCACCAAGAAACTGGAACTTTCGCTGGGTGCAGTCTCGCCAGCCAATCAGGGAGAACTTCAAGGTGGCGTGATGTGTCTCCCCATGCCAGTATTTTTCAAGAAATATTGTGATTGGTCGGTTGGCCCACGGGGTTATCTCCCTTTGTGTTGGCTCCGAAAATTGAGGTAACTGCGAGGTGGCGAACCAGTTGTCGCTCAATAGTCGCAGAGTGCGGCAGTGTCGTCGGCAGCTCGACAAAAAATATGAAGTGAATTTCCGAAGGGACCTTTTTACGCCTGTTAGTCGGGGCCTAGCCGAAGACTAAATTTTTTTGTTTGTTTTGGACCTTCTGATTTGAAATTAGACTGCAGGCGTCTGCACTGGCTCCAGGGAGACCATCACCCACCCGGGAATGTTTTTTCCACAGGGTAATGTGTACCGGGTTATGTAATTCTAATGCAGGGACTTAATAATTTTTTTTGACGTGACAACATCTAATAAATCGATGAACGCCGGCTGCACGCACGAAAAAGTGTCCCACTACGGATGTACCACTACGAATGTGCCCTGTTTGCTCATTGTACGCATGCGTGGCATCTCTCTTCCACTCGATTGGAACAACCATCGATTTGACTTTTCAATCATATTTTCGTCGTTTGAATTATTAATGTTACGTAATTTAACGATCGTCCACCGATTTTAAGCACAATCGGTACGGTTATTTAAAAGTAATGTTGAATATTCAAATACGTTTTGAACCAACAATGGTGTTTTACAATTACACATAATAATTCAAATTACACCCGGGATCTTTTGCACAATGTTTTAAAAAATATTGTAACACATTATAAATAAGTTTGGTGTATTTGGGATGTGTATTTGTTATGAAATCGTGTTATAAAAACGAAAAAATATTATTTCCCTACCGTGAACAAAATTTTTTATTATGAGTATATACCATCTGAAACTACCAATTTTCAATATTGGCCTCGTGGTCTTGTGGTTAGCGTGGCTGATTTCTGATCCGCCAAGGTTGTCGGTTGGAATCCCGGCAGCTGCGAAATTTTTTTTTGTTCTTGTATAAATAAATACGACATACGCAACATTTCAAAAGTAATAAATATAATTGAATTAATGAATGCAAATAAAAGTAAATTTATTAATTAAATTTTACATTTCATTTCACTCCTTAGTATCCATACAAAATAGTGATAATTCAATAAAAATGATTCGATGTTATTCATAAATATATGCAGAGGTAGATTTTATCATACAAAAGATAGAAAAATTAAAAAAAAATCTTCCTCAAACAATATAACATTTTTAATGCCTAAATGGTTTGGTTGCAAAAACCAATTACGGCTCAGTCTCAGGCCGAATATGATATTTCCTTTTCTTCTGGATCAATCATTTCATCAATGTTTTGTTATTTATTTATTTATTTATTTATTTGATTTTTTACATGCCACACCAACAGCACAAGGTTCCAACGGTGGGCACAACATGTAAGACAAGTAAAAAAACAAATACAGTAACAGAACACGTTAAACTATCGTCCGTAAACCATCTTTACAGACAACCATTTTTTTAATAATATTGAGCGCTAGAAAGCTTTGCCGACCAACTGGAACTGTATTGGTATGTATTGCAATTTTTTTTTTTATCAGAAAATTATTCGACCATAATAAAAAAACTTTACCGATTTACAAACTTTGGCTCGAGAACTGAACTTTGTGATATAGAGTGCAAGTAAAAGTTTTCTTTTTTTTTAGTAATAAACAAATGAAATCTGAAGAAATCTGACATCTCGCATTCTCTCGGTGCCATGCCCGGTGTTGGTCGACGGAGCACTGGGGTCTGGACGTGGTTGGCTCAAAACACTGGATACTACTGCAGTGGCAGAGGACATTTTTGGCATTTATCCATGATTTGGCTGTAAGGTTTAGGTTAAGTGGGCAAATGCCTTGGGGTATGATTAGAACATTTTCCTGTCCAGTGGGTTGTGAAGGAGAATGTGAGATGGAACACAGCGGGCAGTGGGCACTGCGCATCGCTTCAGTACTCACTCCCCTTGGAATGCGAGACATCACAAGTCTGCCAGAGCCTACCACACAGTGAGGTGCTTTAGTGATTATGGACAGTGACCATCGAATACCCAACATAAAATAACCTTTGCTCTGAACACAGTTCATACCCATAGCCACTTAGCATCTACGTACAAAAAATTTTGATGTTTTAAGAGGCAATGTGAACACGAAACACAACTAACTAACTACAGCAAGCTTATACTCACCAGCTGTGACGGTCCAGTGCTCACAAATGGTGTTATTGCAGTTGTTGATTCATGCTAAAAAGAACCATGCAAAAAAATTTATACACACCACTCAGCACGGGATCTAAAAGAAGGTTTTATAATTATGCATTACATTACCACACAGTAACCAAATTAACCATTTTAAAATTATTTTGACATTCACTTTACTTACACATCTAAAATTATGTACAGCTATAATTGTTTTTAACCACAGAGTGAGCAAAGAGAGTATAATGGTAGTGTGACAACTAGACTGCAGAGAAGCTAGGTTTTTGTGACAACACGTACGGTACCCACAAAAATCTGACACATTCCCTTTACCAATCAGTGTCAACATGTGGGGAAAAGAAACAAACTGAAAATTATTCCATGTAATAATGATTATGCCCACAGACACCAATAAACTTCAAAGGGTGGCAAAAAATATGTGATTTATTTCAAGGACATTTCAAAAATTTCAAAGACAAAAATTATGTTTTCAAGGATGCCACATGCTCACCAATGGTTGAGTAACCGAAAGAAAAGTTATAAAAATAATACAAAGCATAAACATTATTTACTAGAGTGTAGGCCAGCAATGGCTAAAAAACTAAACAAATTATAAAAGAGGTTACTACAAGCACTAAACTTACACACAAAACATTGTATAAATATTACAAGTAAATGCAAATAAAAACCTTATGCTCATTTACGCCATTTTAAGGTGTTTTTTTTGTATTTACAAAAATAAATAATTTGGTCAATTTGTAAATAAATTTGATATTAACACAATATATCAAAATATTCACAGCTAAAAAAAAAAAAAAAAAAAAAAAAAACCATTTTTCCAAGGACAGGCAAATTTCACGGCCATTTTCAACTTTTTTAAGAATTCAAGGACAAGTGGCCACCATGTAGTTACTGTAAAGGTAATAAAGGTAAAGTCCACAGCATACGGGACAATATTTCCCTGTTTCCTTACTATGCCCATAAGAGCTATGTAATGGGGCTTATGCCGTGAGATAGCTGACTGGGTTCACTACTGGTTCTACCACATACGAGACTGGTTTCCTTGCGAGGAAACCATGACAGCACGCTGAGAATCCTGCATATTTAAACCCTTGTAAATAAATAATGAAGGGCAGCAAAAGTGTTGTAAGTATTTTTCATTGATGTTATTACTTTGCAATTCCCTTTTCAACAAGTATAATACAGCCCATTCATTGGATTTCTCTGAGTCAACACATAATTTGTCTCAAGCTATTTATTAAAGAATAATCCACTGTCTAAAGTAAAACTTCTTTCTATCACAAGATCAAAACAACCTGTTTATGGAAGATAAATCACCCCTGAACCCAGACTTAATTTCAGAATTTCTGTATCGCCTCAGTTTTCATTTGATAACCATTTTTGCAAGTGCTTACATAAGAATATATATTATATGTATGGTAAAATGGTATGCTCTTGCAACAGGAGTTTCAAATGAAAATAGCAAAATTACAAAATAAGAGTAAAAAAAAAAGAAGAAACATATCAAAAAATATTTCCTTCCCACGATACTTTGCATCAGGAATGTCTAAGGTACAGCAGTAGTCGGACAGCATTGCGACACTCCGATTGCCTTGAAAGCTTTTCCACCATTTGAGTTATGTTCTAGTAGAACCATTCGCCATGTTTCGCACTAACAGCAGAAAGTTATACAGGAAGAAGTCCAAATGATCGTTCAATAAATGTAGAGTTTACATAGCATATTACATCCAATAGGGGGGTGTATAAGTAGTTTATGTACAATATTGAAATAGTTTTCTGCCTTATACTTGTGAAAGACAGCCATCCCATTTTTTCAACATCATTTTGAAAAATCATGAAATGTTCATCAGCCATTAATTCCCTAATTTGCAGTCCTACAAAAATTCCTTAATTTTTGCTTGGCTTCATTTCTGTTCATCCCAGGCTGCGCTCTTCTGAGCCCGATGTGCCACCACCTCCCTCCTCACCCTCAGTGGCCCCGGCATGTGTGCGTGTGTCGGCCCGCGCCTGCCGGTGTCACGTCAGAGCTTCATGCCCTAATTAATTGTGACTTGTTTATTTCTTCCCTACAGTCTTTTATGTTCTAGCAGACAGAGTAATTGCTTCAAGACTGGCTTTTCTTTAAAGTGTAACATAAATAATATTCCGTGGCCCGAACGATGCCGAGTGAGGACGAATGTACAGATAAGCAACGTCAATAAAATTGAATAAACATGTAGGTTTCTTTTGTGCAGGTGACCACGTGGGCAGACGTGCGTGTGGGCCGCCAGCGAGAGCGTACCTTGTTTTTCGGCTTCACTTGTAGTGTGAATCCTGCTGAGAGGGGACATAATTATACTGGGGGAAACAGGCCTCTCTGCACACAGGTTACGTCGCGGCCCTGAGGAGAGAGTAGCCGGGGTCCACGTGCCAGTAATACATGTGGTGGCGCCCTAGGCATAACACTGAGTATCTACCCCCATCGCGACAGCAACGCCTTGCAGTGAGAAGTATTGAAATTTTCTCCTCGAATATTTAATATGAAACAAAACTAACATTTTGACTAAGTTTGCTCACTTAAAGGGCTCAAAAAATTTTCAAATGTTAGTTTATTACTTCAATTAAAATGGTTTTCAAAAACCCTTCAAGTTAATACATTATAAATATTGAAATAAAACATACACAATTCTTGGCAAATATTGCAAAATATTATTTTAAGAAGCTTTGTAATACTGATGAACACAGCCAGTTTTTGTAAATAAAAAATATATCTGAACAAAAATTTTTTTTTATTATTTATAACCAAACAAATAATGCTTCACCTTTTATTAATATATAAACTAATCAATTTTTGACGTGACAATGTCTAATAAATCGATGAACGCCGGCTGCACGCACGTAAAAGTGTCCCACTACGGATGTCCCACTACGGATGTGTGCTGTTTGCTCATTGTACGCATGCGTGGCATCTCTCTTCATGCTCATTGTACGAATGCGTGGCATCTCTTCCACTCGATTGGAACAACCATTGATTTGACTTTTAAATCATATTTTCGTCGTTTGTATTATTAATATTATGTAATTTAACGATCGTCCACCGATTTTCAGCACAATCGGTACGGTTATTTAAAAGTAATGTTGAATATTCAAATACGTTTTGAACCAACAACGGTGTTTTACAGTTACACATAATAATTCAAATTACACCCGGGATCTTTTGCACAATGTTTTAAAAAATATTGTAACACATTATAAATAAGTTTGGTGTATTTGGGATGCGTATTTGTTATAAAATCGTGTTACAAAAACTCTATAATATTATTCCCCTTCCATGAACAAAATTTTTAGATATATGTATATACAGTGAAACCCCTTATTTACGTTACCGTTATTTACGTTTTCCCGTTATTTGCACTATATTCTTCAGGTCCCGTTTGGTTTCCATTTAATCCAATACAATACTTTCACGCGAATTACGTCTCAAAAATCTAATCCATCCCGCTATTTACGTCACGTAACAACGATAGTAGGCCTAAAAACATTGTGAAAAACGTAACTTTTATAGTCGGCAGTGAACATTTTAAATCGCAAAATAAACATACCGTATATACTCGTGTATAGCGCGCCCTTTTTTCCCTCAAGTAAAGGAAAAAAATCAAGGATGCGCGCTATACACGGAAGAAAAAAAAGGGGTGGGCGGGAAGGAGGAGTGGTAGTCGTTAATTGCCGGGTGTGTTTTTTTTCTGGCCAGCCCCCACGCATACACACAAGCAACAAGGCCTCTCTTTCACAAACACACACACACACACACACGCGCGCGTGCGCGCGCGAGGTGAGTCATCTAGTCGTCGGCGCCAGCTTAGCAAAGGTGACGGGAGAGGTGGTGTTTAGTCCTGTCAACTGTCAAGTTACTTGATGGTTATAGTCCTGTTCCTGCCTGCCTCCCTCCCTTCCCCCGCCATCGTACCAGTTGTGACGATACAGCGCTTCATTATCTTTCGTCTACACAGCAGAGTTAGCTTGCCCTTGTCGTTTCAGATGGTACAGTATGCCACAAAAGTTTCGCTTTTTCAGGTGGAAGAGTATTTAATTTAAGTATTTTCCTGACACATCACCACACATCAATGTAAATAATCATAGTTTCATAAGTAATTGCTTAACAGGTACCACAAAATTTTATTAAAATTTATTTATGGGGGAAAAAATAATTTTTTCTTTGGAATTTGTTCCAAAATTGTGGTGCGCGCTATACACGAGGGCGCGCTATACACGAGTAAATACGGTATTTTATAACATGAAAAGTTGCTTTTATTTCTAAACATATAATAATTTATGCCTAGGCGTGTAAAAGTCCGAGTAATTATAGCAGGAGACAATCTAAAATGTACTCGGGAAAAACGTAAACTCACGAATGTATAAACGTTCTGTTACTATATTTATGTCACAACTTAGCCGAAATACTGGTACGAGACATAAACTTCGCTAGATAAAATGAGCGGAGTCTTGGTAACTGTTATAAACGTATTTTATAATTTCGGAAGTATTGTACAGTTGACGCATATTTTTTAAACTAATCATTTATATCTGGGTATCGTAAATAATTAATTATTGGTATCAAGACATCAAGATGAACGTAAACTTGAACACGTCACGGCAGCGAGAAAACTGGTGCATATACCAATAAACTGGTATTAGAACTGGACAAAACTGGTACACGGGAGGTGGAGCTTATATTTTTTTCCGCTAAGCTCGCATCTATTGGCTGGCTGTTGATGGAACGTCACGAGTCTGGGCGGAGCGTTGAGTGAGTTATAATGCGCATGCGCAGCTCAGACAACAGAGAGAGCCAGCCGGCGGCTACGCCGCGCCATAACAGCTGATTGAGTAGGATGACCTTTCTCCGCGCACGGCGCGCTATTGACGGTAAATTTCCAATTTGCGGCCCCTTTATTTTAAAATTTTTTTACTGTGGTGCAATGCGTATGTATGTGTAATGTAGCCCGTATTTGTTATGAACGCTGCAGGATGCGACTGTGTTTTAATTAACTTTAACGTATTTCTTACTTTTCCCATTATTTACACTTTCCCGCTTTTTACATTTTTTTACTTTGTCCCCATGGAAAGTGCAAATAAGGGGTTTTGCTGTATCTGAAACTGTTATTTTTTGAGTAGCTAACTTCCAATCTAAAGATTGTCGGTTCGAATCCTGGCAGCTGCGATTTTTTTTTTGTACTTGTAAAAATAAATAGGGCGCACTCAACATTTCAAAAGTAATAAATATAATTGAATTAATGAATGCAAATAAAAGCAAATTTATTAATTAAATTGTACATTTAATTTCACTCCTTTGTATCCATACAAAATAGTGATAATTCAATAAAAGTGATTCAATTTTATTCATAAAAGTATGCAGAGGTAGATTTTATCATACAAAAGATAGACAAATTAAAAAAAAATTTCTTCCTCAAAGAATATAATATTTTTAATGGTTTGGTTTCAAAAACCTATTATGGCTCAGTCTCAGGCCGAATATGATATTTCCTTTTCTTCTGGATCAATCATTTCATCAATGTTTTGTTATGACGTCACGTTAAACTATCGTCCGTAAACCGACTTTACAGACAACCAATTTTTTTTAGAAAATACTGAGTTTGGAACATGTAGCATTGCAGGCCTTACCCTCTCAACATATAACATTGGCCTAAATATTTTTATAATGCTTTCTGAACATCTTCAGTACTTGGTTAGGTTGTCTGTTTCAATGCAAATAATGGCTGATTACCAGTATGTGTTTCAGAAGTAGTCGTATGTTAGCAATTAGTTTTTATGCTCCTATTCCTCATTAGTTCATGGTTTTAAGAATGTCTGTTCATTTACTTAATTTAAATGTATAAAGTCACTAAAAGTTGTACTTCGCTGGTTAATTAAGTTTCAGGTTTAGTCACGTATTTTTCTTTCAATTTTTGCTATGGGTTTTTGTCTGAAAGCAGACTGATGTAATTAATTTTGCCAGTCACATACGGGTTATACAGAACATAGAGAATGGGAAAGACTTGTTTGTGATTTAGTCTAAGTGCTATTGCTATGTGCGAGTGATTGCCTGGTTTTTTTTTTAGAGATTGCTTTTTTTTGTGATGTGTTGTGGATCATCTGGAACAGAGTCGTGGTCGGAAGATGGCAGCCACTGTCAGTTGTAGATTTTTGTGAAGGATAAATAAAAAGCAATAAAAATCAGTTTGTTTCCGAGAGACGTTATTCAGTAATTAATCAACAACAATAAAATTTATTTTGGAACTTAAAATTTTTTTTCTTGGCCATAAATCTCAACTTTTCGAGTGTTTATACATGTGGAATCTAGACCAATTTTAAGCTAGCCAGAGGTCTGGATTGTAACAAACTCGGGGAAAAAAATTCTTAAATGGCCGAAATCACACTTTGCCACTGTGACATCTGTATAACGCAATTTAAATTAACACAAAATATACTAACAAAAAATTAAAAAATAATGTTTTCATTTTTCAAAAAATAAAATATATTTTATCATAATTCTTGAATTAAAATAAACATAAAAAGAATGTTAATATTAATTTGACTTTAAATTACAAACATCATTAATACTATGTGTTCTTGGTGTGATGTCATAGCTGCAGCTGAGTTAGGAAGGTTCCAAAAAGTGACTTGATTAGAGAACGTGCGAACTGGCCAATCACATAATCCATTACATAAACACAGAGAAAATAGCACCATTTCAACTATTGGAAACTTGTAGCCCAGCCTGTTAGTGCTAATATTAAGGGAGTTACTGAGCGAGTATAGCTCTTCGTAACGATCTATACAAATGACCTTGTAAAGAATATTGTTGTGCTACTTTCATTGTGAAATGTTATACTAAGAGATATAGCATATATTTGCTCAGCCCAAGATGAAATCATATTATGGAACATCACCCTGAACAAAATATCATTTTTAATTAAAATATTTTATTTTTCTTGTTCGATGGCGATGATGAACTACTATTACTGTAAGATTTTTAAATGCTGATTCCTGTTTACTAACATGAGCAATTCCAAATAAATACTGTATGACCGGACAACACACATGATAAAAGCTCACTACAATAAACAATACATGATGCAGAGAACCTACCAGTCCAATGACAACAAAAAAAATGGTAGAAACAAACCCACAATCACAAAAATAAATCTAATTCATAAATAGCATAAATTAGGATAATCAATCCTTGTAAATAATAACCACTGGAAAAATCTATTCAATTTTGAAAGTAGTTATTCTTTCATTTCATAGTTCTGTTTCACCACTAGAAGTCTACAAACAATGGACACAAAAAATAAGTGACAAAAATATGGAAACTAACATAAATTTCTCATTCTTGGTATGGTATTAGATTTTACCACTGCAAGTACAAACATAGAGAAACCAGAGTTTTTGTCACCAACCCATGATCAGTGACATATATCTTGGTAATATGAACAAATACTAAAACAACATCTATATTTGCTCTGTTAAATCTGAGATAAAATAGATGACAGTTATTCAAATACGTGATAAAATTATATCTGTATATCTATTATTTGTTGTCATAGTTAGTATTGAAAAAAAATCCTTTAATAAGAACCGGGTCTAAAAATTGAGATGATAAAATTTTTGCAGCCAGCCATCCATCGTTACTTTAAAATCATCCATCAGTTCAGATATGATCATAGAAAATTTGAAAATTTTTTTTCAACTAACATCATTTCTGGATTATTGAAAATAACCACAAAATGAGCACTCTAAGACTTAAGCCCAAAATATTTAAAAAAAATAGAAAATAAAATAAGTAACTTTGGACTGTAAAACTTGATGCAAACAATAATATAAGACTATGTGAAGATCACTAGTGCAGAAGGCATGCCTAGACAGCCTGTGGCTCACCTAGCAGCTAGCACAGTAAAACACAACCATGTTCCTGTCTTTACAGTCTCTCATCCTTCACTATGTTCCATTATTCCCCTTCCACCCTTGCTATCGTTTCTGAGGGTTCTTTCCCAATTGACTCAGCTCACAAAATCTCAGAAAATTACCATTATCATTGCTAGCATAGTCAAAACTATACAAAACAAAGAAAGTTTTGACATGACAGAACCCTACGCTTCTGGTTACATGAATCTAAACCAACCGCACGTAATTCTGAGTATAAAATGTATTTCGAAGGTGCACTGTTGCATTTGGAGGTGTGAACAGCCACGCGATCATTGCGGGACGTTGGTCTCTGTTGGCGAGACCTGCTCTGACTGAACCAGACAACATCCCTGCAGAACCGCTCCATTCAGCATCAGAGAATGGCAAGATGCTCTTTCTTCTTAGCTACATTTCTTGAATTTTCACTTGTGTAAATCTACCAAATGTTCTGACTTTCTTCAAACTTATTACAGCTTATCAGCTTTAAAACTTTTACAACCTTAAAATAAAAATAGGTGCCTGAAATTTAAAGTTATGGTGAATGTGCCATAATGTACATTGTAATCTATGTAGGTAGAGATATGAAATGGTCAAATCTGTAAATGAATCGACTACTTGGCAAAACTAGACTTTACTACTCAACATTTATCTTTTGAAAATTTTTATAATCTCCCTTATTTTGTGATGTTCCATTCTTCCAACTGACATCCCCATTTGTAACACTTCCATGACAAAGGTGTTTCACTTCACCTTGGAAACTATTACATCCGAAATCCAGAAAATTAAGAAAATAGGCCAATTTCGATACCAAAAAGATTACATCGGTACTACTAGTTGCTACAGCATTATTTCCAGAAAGCAACAGCATTGTAAATAAAAATATCAAGCTCTTTTGCAATATTCAATTTATTTTTCTTCTGTTTGATTATTTCTGCACGAGTCACAAGGATTTGAGACGAGGAGGTTGGGAAAGGAACCGCGGACCACCTTCAGCACAGCGCAAGAAAATATCCTGGAAAAAAGATGGAAAGGTAAGGTCCACGGACAGTCGCCCTGCAATACTGCCATGACTGCCTAGTTGTTATAACACATTCTTAGAGCTAACAAACTTAACTTTCAATTCCTCAAAAGTTTTACTCAGAATCAAGATAAAATAATTAGGTATTATGTGTCCAAGTACAATTCAAATAAAAATGATAGTTTTCTATTGATTTATGTTGTTATGATGCTTATTAACATATAAAATTGATCATCAATGGAGATGATTAAGTTTACAGTGTTATAATAAAATTTATGTGTAACTTTCAATTTTGCTTTCAAACCTTAAATGAGTAGTATACAATATACAATAGTTCCTCCGGGCACTATAGTTCATGATTGAGGATTGAGGATGGGGTCAATGACCGATCACAATCTGACATCACAGCGGACATCTTGGATGACGAAGACCTTGACCTCAGCAATCATATTGGATGACATTACATCCGCCATTTTGAATTCTTGAACTTTCTGCTAACTCTGATTATGACACCTGTCCGCCATTTTTCCTCGAAATTTCCGTCATTTTTAATTCCGCCATTTCAAAGTATGTCACATCCGCCTTCTTGTTTTCATCTGCTGGAGGTCATCTTGGATGATGCCACAATTGCCAATTTTTTTTCTGCAGGAGTTTGCCTCTAGGATGATATTTTTGCCATTTTTGTTTCTGTTGTTTGTTCCTGGAGAGTGCAAGCATCCTCTGTTTAACGCACATAAGATTGATATTCTATTACTTACCAATGTTTTTATAGCCCTTATCATATTAAATTTAATTTGTAATGCAAAATACATAGGGACCAAGGTGAATCGAACCGTGACAGCTCAGACGTCTGGGTTTTGGAAAACATACATCTATGACCACAAGGCCACGAAGACATTTACCAAACTGAGAATTATTTTAAGGTACATAAAAAATAACACATATATTCTGACTTGCTTATATGATTTTTAAATGCGCCCATTTCCGCCTATCCGAATTTAGACTTTCAAGAAATGTCATTTTTATGCTTTATCAATTTTAGCCGGATGAAAACCGACAGTAGCTAGAAACAGTGAGCAACATTGTAATGTAACCCACCTCAAATGAGGCTGTATTAAACACCTCTTGCTGTACTTAGTTCCAGGTGCAACGTTGCAAGACCCAGCCCTCCCCAATTTTACAAGTATGGTATTTGTTAAAGGAATAAATAATATGCTTTCTCAGTAGTGGTAGATCAGCTGACTATATAACTTCAAGGTCATAGTGACCTAGTTTTTTATACTTGTATTTTAATATTAGTAATGTTCTTGAAATTCATTACTATATTTAATTATTTTATCTAGAAAAGCCATTTAACTATAATTTTACCGTTTTTCACGTTGTTGGCTAGGTTAATATTTATGTAGGTGTGATTTTCAGTATTTTATTGCTTTTAAATTTTCCTTTTATAATTATAGTTTTAGTTGTTTTATAATGGTGTTAGAACAGTGAGTAATGGGTTGAAAAGGAAAGCAAGACGAGATGTTTTCCAGGACTGTGGGAAGGCTATCTGACTGGGGAATTACTGATAATGTACATGTACGAATAATATGTACAGCCAATAGCAAGGCAGCTTTTTGGGTAAGTCTCCAGTAAACTAATTCCCCTAAGGGTTTTGTATTGTACTGAGTCAAGTCAGTCGTTGTTCAAGTACTGTGTGTGCCAAACGGACGTGCGTGCTGGAACAGGGGCTACCAAGTAGCACATTACGAGTATTTAAGGACAAAGAATAAGTCTGGGTTTCAGAGTTATGCCACAGTTAAGTATCGACCTTCGTTTTTCATCAATTTTCTGTCGTTTTATTTACAATTTATGGGCCCCAGACGTACGGCATAGGCCCGGGAGGTCCGCAATTTACTTCCTGTGTATCTTCGTACCTAGACGACAGTCACTAGGGAACATTAAATTTGTGAAGGCACAGGAATGTTAATAACGATTGGCAAAACTAAGTGTGTTGGTTCACGATCTTGTGAAGGACCGGTAATATTTTCATCATAAAAAGAATAAATTTCCAAATCTACTTCAAAACATTTTATTGAAATTCAACCATAAAAAGTTATGAATAGTATCATAATCTTAAACAGATTTTTACACTCCACTACATACTGTAACCCCTGCTTACAAAGATGTTGGACTGACTAAAAAACTTACTAAATGCTAATAAATTTTATCGGAAACCTACAGAATTTTTATGTTATTAATGGGTAAGTTTTGTAAAAAGGTTTTTTTTTTTACAGGCATTACTACATTGCTATGGCTAATTGACTTGTTCTGAAGTTAACAGAACTTACTTCTAGATCAGTGGAGACCCTGCTTGTATTATTTTTTAAATATAATATCATATTTAATATTTTAGTATTTATTGTACATAGTTTAATGTAGCTTTTATTTATATTCTTATATATATTGTCAGCATCCTTATCATATTTATATTTACGTGTGGGCAGGTTTCAATGCAGAACTACTTTCTTGCAGGTGGACTAGTGCGCGCAACAGTTTGGGCAGAGTGTTTCGTATGGACGCAATCGCCAGTAGCGGTGCGATGCACCTTGGGCGCTGAGCTGTACGCTCCGCAGGCCTGCTGTGGCTATGAGGGTTTGTTGGCTGTACTTCACAAGTTAAGAAACGGGATGCCTGAAACGCGAGTAACTGTTGGGGCTATAATTTGGTATGCCAAATTCACGTACGCCACGAGGGAAAAGTGTGCACGCAGTCTCGCGCAGATGGAATGTGCACCCTTGTGTAACTTCAGAGCACGCTTGTGCCACTGCACAGCTGTTGTGTGGCACATACTCAACTTGTTTAACTTTCATTTGCCAAACTGGACATCACATATTCTCAAATTTTTACTAACTTCCTTATGTTGATATATATATATAAGGTGCATTATTTTTGTTATTTATGTTATGTAATAACTTCTTAATGTGAAATTTTGTGTATATTCTAAATGATATAATTATGTTCAGCGATTAAGACTGTTATGAAGTGACTCAAGACTGGAAGAAAAATAAAATAACTATAAACAAATGTTGAAACAAATTCATAAAAACTTTCAAGAATAATAATATATATATATATTAAGGTATTATGCAACCTTGGTTTAGGAACAGAGCCTGTATTCGTAAAGTATTTGCTAAAGTTTTTTAACATCTTGTGATGTTATCTATAATCTTTTAACTTCTTTTTTTTTTGAGGTAACTTTCACTTCTTCTCCTTCGGTCAGCCATCATATGGTGATATACTTTTAATTTTGGCTCAAAAATCCACTTGATTTATGTGGTAATTTGTTGATCCGCACTACCAACTGGCAATCCTCGTGTTGGTGCAAGACATCCCGGCCATAGATCATTAAATTCCACCAAGTACTGGAATGGGGACAGAGGCTTTCTCTTTCTGGAGCGGCTTCAGGATACCAACAAGCACTTTCAGGCAAGTTCTTCTTTGCATGCAGCATGTGGCCCATGTGTTTTACTACTTTGGAACTCCACGTGGCCATCTCTCATCACCGAAATTCGAGATTCAACTTAAATAAACACACATCGTAACAAAGTTTAGTAAAAGGAATCAATTAAAATTTTGTGTTAATTGACTGAAAACTTCCACAGCTAAGTAAATGTGATTTTCTCTCTTTAAAGTAATTGAAATATCTGTTCCAATTTTAGCCTTTGTTGGGGCCCCAAACAAAATAAATAAAGAATGTGTGTTAAGGTTTAATTATGAATTCTCTTATGTTTGTGTGATATCTTGTTCTATGAAATAAATTACGGCTAGACTACCGAATTTATGTTTTTGTGTAAATTTGCATTAATTTGATTTAAACCAAAATTTGGTTTTCTGTATTTCCCAAATTTTATTTAATTTTCTTTTACACCAATTGTATAGGCAACGTGGCGAGCCAGTCGGCACAGTTTTTGTACTCCGATATTTTCTCTGTACTTCAAGTTTGGAGTGCCATAGAGCCTAAAGTCCGTGGAGCTTTCAATGTCAAACCGTTCCTTGCCGGAAAAACCAAACACGGGTGGGGAAGTTGGCACATGCTAACCAAGTGGCATGCACTATGGATTAAGCAAGTAAGAGTCGTCGACCTATGACCCGTTAGGCCCCTGTGCAACATCAAGCAGTTTAAATTTGAGAAACAGCTGTCCTGCCTTAGCAGAAACTTTTTGTGTGTTTGAAAGACTGCTCCTGTAACATGAAAATAAATTCACGTGTGTTACGCACCTAAGATGCGCATTGAAAACGATTTAAGTTTTCTTTTAAAAGGCCTTAAACTATTGCATATTATGCTGTGTAACAGCCCAGCTAAAGTTCTCCGCCCCACCGGACCACAAACATTTTAATATTTCCAAAATAATCCAGGTTAAAGATTTTAAATGTAATATATTTTTTGTTAGCGCTAGGTAATATGTTTGTATATGACATTAACATAAAGATATTTTATGTGGCCGCTTATTAGATTTGTAATATTTTTATGTAGTGTGTTTAAGTGGTAATAATTAGGTCTAAGGGTAATCATTTAATAGTAAAAAAATAGAGACGTTTAAACATTTTGCCGACATACTGATATTTGTTTTAGTATGCGTAAACTAGTGTATTTATTTATTGTGTATTTCATAACATTTTGCAATTAAATTTGCAGTTTACCTTTTATAAAAGTTTTTTTTTTTTGGTTCTGAAAACACTGCTCCTTTAATTTTTGAAACTGTTCTTACTATTTTTAATTTTGATGGCTTTTGGGAATATTTGTGAGTACCCTGTCCTGGGGGTAAACACATATGGCAAAGGCGCGGCTTTAAGAATAAACGTATGTCGCGCAAAACAGGTGCAAACTCTAGGAAGGGACATTGCCGCCGCTCGCCCTGGGATAGGGGACTGCCTACACTGCAAAAGTGGTCGAGAGATCAGGTACACTCACGCTGACGGGCTTGGGGATGAAGATGGCCGCGTCCCGCTCGCTGAGGGGCAGGAAGCCCGGGATGTTGCGGGCAAACTCCTCGTACACGGCCATCTGCTGGGGCGACACGCCGCCCACCTTGAGGCGTATCTGCTCGGGCATGCGCTCCGCCTGGTACGTGAGCACCTGCGGGTCGCAGTAGCGCCGTCCCTCGTTGCGAGCGTGCTTGCGCAGCTCAAACTCCTGCAACACCAATTTTGTTTATAGGCAATTCAATTGTTGTATTTTTTTAATTCTAAATTACAGCTTTACTCTATGCTTTTTCATAACATCTCTGTGGAAACTTTTATGTTTTGTTCTATAGACTAAATACTCTTTGTAATCAAATTTTTTTATTTTAAATTAAGATTTTGTTCTTATCTAACTTTACCATGATGATGATATATTTATTTATGATGTATTAGACTCAAGAACATTACTAAAACACAGGATGTTTAAGTTTGATATGTACGGCTGGCACATGTAGCTAAGAAATGATGTTCAAAGTATGTAATTGTCCGAAAAAGATACTCATAGATTTTTAAGTTATAACGAAAACTTTCATTTTTCAGTCTGCAAAATCAGCTTCTGCTAGTTCGTATTGGTACAGCTCTAAACAAAACCATTTAAAACAGATGCACTGATTATGGCATGTGGCCATTTCATTTGTCTGCCTCCCTACTGATCTGAACCACTGAGCTGTATGGGCAGATATCAAAAACAATACCAGTGAAGAGATCTCTTCCTTCATTGCTAGATGATAACAAAAATTGTGTGCGAGGAGGTTCTCAGCAACTATTCTATGGACAAGTGAAAAGCATGTTGCTGGCACGGGGGAAATATTGAAAGAGGACAATGTGAAGAGTAATGGGAAAGTGGACTTGGAACTAGAGAAAATAAAAAATGTTGGATGTTCAAGTAACAGTGATACCAAGAGTGATAACACATCAAGGAAAGCTCTCTTTCTGATTTGGAATAAATAAATATATTAATATTTTGCTACAGTTTTTTTATGCATAGTGGTAATTTTCTATTTCTGTTTCAATGTTTGAAGCAGAAAATACAAGAATAAAGGGTTCTAAAGCACATTGGTATAATCTCAGTGGATCCATTACAGGCTCTTTAACTGTGTTCATATCAAAGAATAAAAATAAACTTTTAAACTGAACTAAACGTTTTAAGATGCTGCATTATACTATATTTTTTTATGATAAAAGTTTAAATCCCTGCAATCACTCTTGATTAACACGTAAATACGCTTGAAATATATAGTAAAAGTGAACAAATTATGCTGTTCTTGATTGTTGGGTAAAGTTCAAACAGCACTTGTTTCACATGATCCCAGTGAAGTCACACATTTATGAGACACGAGCAGACGGCAACCGTATCACCACATTCTTCAAACCCATGAAAAATTAAGTTTTGTCTTGTTCTCGGTGTTCCAGTATGACTGTTTTTATTATTAATTAACATTTTAAAATGACTAGCAAACCCTATTAAAACAACCAGCACATGACTCCATTAATAGTTTTCATGTGATACAGATGATTTATTTTCATCGTTTTTGTCGAGGATTGGCCAAGGTTTCCAGTTTAATTTAATTTTTTTCCTTCTCTATTGTACACTAGTAGAAGGTCAGAAAGAGCGTATAGATAAGGAAAGGGGCAGGGTGCTGCGGGACTCACGTTGAGGAGGCGCTTGTCTATCTCGGGGATGGCCTTCTCGATGGCAGTCTTCTGTATGAAGGCACAGGCCAGCTCCATGTTCTCCTGGGCCAGCAGGCCGGCCGTCTGCTCCACCAGCTCCTTCTGCTGCTGCGTGGGGCCCTGCCGACACCCGCGCTCCACGCTCCACTCTCCACGCTCCCGACACCGAGCCCAGGGTGCATGCATGATCATATTGTGCTTATTTTATTTATTTACATTTGTTACATGCCCACCGACAGTCTTGAGACTTTAGAGGTGGGCACAACACAAAACAAGTAAAAACAAACAATATCACAATAAATAGAGACAGCACAGGATATTACATAAATACCTAAAGGACAGGATAACACGAAACATTACTTGGCGAAATATTAATTACATAATTATATAACCTCAGTGAATACATTTACTATACACAAAATATAACATTTAACTAGAGGACAAGTTAAGAGGATAAATTTTTAAGTTTAGGCAATTGATCATTATTGTGATTATTGTGATTATTATTCATATCTCAATAAGCCCTTATAAGAATTATTGTTTATATTCTTTTCATTCTAATTATTCTTGAAATTGATTTTTTTTAATTTTATTGGTATTTCTCACTTATACCAATTGACAATTATGTTTCTGTGTACAGTGAAATTCCGTTACAACGTACTTCAGAATAACGTATCTTTCAGTTCAACGTATGATTTTAAATTCCCGCTCAAAACACCAATGTAAACAATGTAAACAATGTAAAAATATTTCACTTTAACGTTAAAAACGTATCCTACCTTTCAATACAACGACCATTCTTTTCCAGTTATCAGGAAAATTTTACATGATAGTTACTGATTTTGCGCAGGGGTTCTTTAATATAAATGTACATTACGATTAATTTTTATCACTTTCAAGAATCGTTAACAAGTATAAAACGTAAACAAACATTGTATCAACGATTCATAGAATCATAGTACAGTATAACGCGCCATTCGTCATTCTCCATGGATCACACACTTAGTGCACGAGACGATCTAAACAATCGATTGCTGTCTCGCCCCTCTTCAAGACAATTGTTTTTAGCTGCGCCATCTTTTGGTTATTTATAGAGCACGTTTTAAAAGTTTCAATTACCGCAGATACAAACGTTAAATAAAAGTTATATTTTAAATTATATACAAAATAGAAAATCCAATAATGTTAATTTATGCAGGTTAATTTTTGAACTGTTTGGTGACACAACATGGCCGACATGCTTTATTTTGCCACAAAGGTCGGAATGTTGCCTGGCACAGCCATGCTCTCGACGCACGCTACTAGTGCGGAGCTATGGTTATCTATGGATGAGAGGTTTGTTTACGTTTGAAGTGGCACGAGGAAAACAATATTGTTGATTGAATATTTTAATCAGGATGGATGGCCAAAAAGATAAAAAGAAACGCAAGCAGTTTACTTTGAAGGAAAATGTGGAAATTTTAAAAGAAGTTGACAAAGGCAGGAAAAATGATATGTGGCACGGTCGTTTGGTTTGGTTCCCACTAAACTGTCAACAATAATAAAAGATCGCGAAAAAATTATTAAACTGTATGAACAGTCATCTTTATCTGCTGGTCGCAAGAGACTTCGCCTAGGAGATGACGAGGGAATTCTATCCCAATAAATGTACATATCTGCAAAATAGTTTAACCCATTTGTCATTTTGTATATGTAGGCCTAGAATTTAGGCTACTGTATTAAGTTCAGTAATTTTTTTTTTAATTCTTGTTTTACAAATATTTGCTTCCAAGCTAATGTAACATTTGATCCCCTACTACTTTATTTTTAAAAATTCAAAAACACTACGTTTTAAAGGTAACTTTCAGAATAAAGTACTGTCATTATTAAGTATAAAAGTTGAGGCTTTATTGATGTACTTTATAACAAGATTCTACTGTAATATTATTTGTATACTTTGTGTGAATTATATATGTTTGTATTTTGTTCTGTTTTGTCTTGTTTCTGAAGGTACGTACGGTCTCTCCTTGCGTACATTGGCCCACTGCAGTTATGCCTGTTGCGGATTCTCCTCAGGTAGTGCTTGCCAGCTCTTGGTGCTGATGTGAGGTGAATGTATATGTACCTTCTGAGACAAATGTCCATGTATGTATATGTTGTGTCCAGCACTAAAGCCCTCTGCTGTTGGTGGGCATGTGACAATCACAATAAAATAAATAAAACAGTGGGTTTTGTGAACAGCATGGTAATTAGACACTATAGTTTCACTTGAGGCCAATACATGTCAGGGTGACTGAACACACTTAGCTAAGCGAGCTGTAGTAATAATACTACAGCTGCCGCTACTTTGTGTAACATTTCAAAGGAAAAACCAATCAAAGTTGTGTTTAACAATCTCCTACCTATCAAAAGGGAAAGAATTTGCTAAATGTATCACATTAAAAAATAAATAAACATGAAAACTTTGTAAGCTAGGAAGTTTGCAAGAATCCATTGCCAACTACCTTTACTATAGCTATATGATTCCTGACTTAAAACTGATTTCACGAGTAAAACAAAAATTTTAATTTAATAATGCAGTTTGACAATCAGTTGGAGGATCGAAGGTAACGTGTACTGACCATTAGCGCAGACAGCAGGCTGGTCTTGAGGTTGGTGCTGATAGACACCATGACCTGGTCACGGCAGGTTATCATGGCCATGCCCGCAGTCAGGTTGCGCACCATGTGGTGGGACGCCGCACGGATCCGTGTCTCCTCCGGGTCCAGGGCAAAGTCCTGCAGCACACACACCCTGTGTGGCAGGCACTCCAAGCCTGGTAGGTAGGTAAGTGACCTTCGCATTGGCATTTGCTGTGATTTTCGGAAAACCATGAAAATGCAAAATCACAATGCGTGCATGGATACATGCATGGATAGAAAGATGCATGGGTGGATAGAAGGATGCATGGATGGATGGATGGATGGATGGATAGGTAGATCTGTGAATGAACAGATGAAAGGATGGGTATATGGAACAATTGGTGGGTGGATGGATGGGTGGATGCATGAACGGATAGATGGATGGTTGGATGGATAAATTGATGTACAGATGTTTGGATGGGTAAATAGATGGATTAATAGGTAGGTGGATGAATTGATGAAAGATTAAGTGGATTCACAAATGGGTGGATGGATGCATGGATAGATAGATGAGAGGGTGGGTGGATGGATATATGGATGGTTGGAATGATTGATGGATGGATGGATGGATGGATGGATGGATGGATGGATGGATGGATGGATGGATGGATGGAAGGTTGGGTGGATGGCTGAATGGTGGGTGGGTGGATGATGTGTGAATTAATATATGAATTTAAGTGTAGATGGAAGGATGGATGTTTGGATGAATGGATAAGTTCTTAGTTGGAAAGAAGGATGTGTGGATGGATTGATAATTGGATAAATGGATGATGGATGGACAGAAGGATAGGTGGATCAATGGATGGAAGGATGGATAGTGAGAAAGATGAGTGGTAGGGTAGTTATATGGGTGAATAGGTGGGTGCAAAGATTGATAGAAAAGTTCATGGATGGATGGGTATGTGGCTGGAAAGATGGATTAATGGGCAGGTGGGTGGTCGAATGGATGGGTTAATGGATGTCTGGATCGATTAAAGGATAGTTGGGTGAGAGTATGGATGGAAGAATGGGTGTGAATGGAAGGGTGGATGAATAGGTGGAGGCATAGGTAAAAAAAGATGGGCAGATGGATGGTTATGTGGGTGGATGGAATGGAAGGATGGGTGGATGGATTGAAGAATGGATGGGTGCTTGGATGGATGGGTGGGTAGAATGGTGGATGAATGGATGAGTGGGTAGTTGAGTGGAAGGGTAGAGAGATGGTTGAATGGATGGCTAGATCGAAGATGGATATATTGATGGAAGATGGATAAATTGGCGGATGGATATTTAGATCTGGGTTTTTCAGAATGTGAGTTCCAAGGATTATCCTTATGCCACCTCAATTAGTTACATTCATGGTTTCAACTAGGTATATATTATCTCTGAAATACTGTTACATTAATAGTGAAGAATGTTTACATTGTCATTTAACTGTGAATTATCATTGACTATTACAAAATTTACGAGTTAAATTTTATTAAATAGTGTGGAACACGCGCTGTGCCGTGCTGTGATTTTCCTCAATTGTTAAACCATTATTAGCCCCTTCCTTGTTAAACATGAGTGTGTGCCTGCACCGCCTTGCACGTGGCTTGTGTGCTCATTGTCACGGTGACTGCATCAGCATCTCACGCTGCCCAGGGCAAACCCGCCTCATCCCATCCTCTCCAGGCAAGACGAGTGCACACGGCTATAAACTGGCCTGCTGGCAGTTGTCAGCCCTCAGGAAAACATAAAAATGGTTTGCAATGCTCTGCAAGGAGGGCACCAGGAGGACACCAGCTGAACAGCTGCAGAAATCACAACCATGGATGAACTCGTTATCACTACTTCTGGCTACCCTCATGAGCTATGAGGTCGAAGAACATAATTCTCGAGGTGCCAGACCACTGAGTAGAATAAACTGCCTTAAGTTCAGGACGTAGATACGGCCATCCAGATCAAGTACACAGCAGTGAGACGAAGCCATTCGGGTACCCTCGGGTGTGTTCCTTCTGGGAAAGGGTGACAAAGGGAAACAAGGGGTGAGTCCTGCACCTATGCCAGTCCCACGAGGTGGGAACCGTTGTTTAGAGGCCAAGTGGACTTTTTGGGAATATAGATTTTCTTTTTTCTGATGTTGATAAATACATCATCAACCATGTCTACATTAAACTCATCGTCTTAGAAATCCATTGGACTCGTTCATTATGCAATTGCTATGTGAAAAAACAGGACTGTTAACCACTTTAAAATATAACCACCGGTCACAAACCAGCACTAAAATAATTTAAAATGCAAATCCAATTGCTTCTACACTTTATACTAAATTTATGCCAGTTTAAAAATACGAAGTTCACAAGTATAGCCATTTACTACACTGAGCTAAACAAGCAATTGCTTAGACAGTCTGCAAATGTCTTAGCAAAGACGGTCTTATTCGTAATCATAAGCAGTCTCAGCACCTATGAAACTTGCTTCCACGATGGTGTTCTCAAGCAATGACTATGATACAGAAGAATGTCCTCTAAGAAGCACGAAATATGAGACTATATTAAAACAGTCTACATTAAGACCATGTTGTTTGCATTTACTTGGAAAATCTCATGCAACATCTATGGAACACCAACATAAAAAAAAAATACCTATAAGGATTTCTTGATGAAGCTAATGCTCAAGACTAGGGATGGGCCGGTCAAATCCAGGATTCGTCGAATCCCTCGAATCCAAGGGATTCGAGGGATTTGACGAATCTGCGAAGATTCAGCGAATCTGCAAGGATTCAAGTAGCTAATTGGCAAAAACCACACACATTAGTAAACATTCAGCCAAGAACAAGAGAAATATGTCCGTAGATATAACCGTATTTACCCGAATATAATGCGATGATTTTTATCCAAATATCCAAAACTGAAAGTGGGAATCGCAGTATAACCGCAAACCTACAACTTTGCTGCTCGAAGAATGTTTTGAAATGACGCGGCGCGGCGAGACAACTGTGTCAAGGTCAGTGCCAGCGCCAGCAATGCGGGAAAAACGTGAAGTATGTGTTTTAAGGGATGATAGATGCACATTTTATAATCAAACCGTGCATAAAAAATACATTTCGTTCAAATAAAAACAGAAAAACGGAACTCGGACGAAAGACGGAATTAACGCATAATTATCTTCGTAGTACATGCTAATAGAGCTGTAGCAAACCGCATGTATTCGGTACTAAGTAACGGGTGCGCCCATAGGGTGCGCCATCGAGTTATTAGTAACGAAACGCTACACACGGCTGGATTTCGTTACACACATTTTTCGTATGTTTTACGCATGCGCGCGCATATTCGATGAATTTACGTTACAAAGGACGATGTTTGTTTATTAAGTAAAGTATAATTTGGAAATTCGTCGTCCAAGTTTTTTTCTGTTTATAAGAAAGTATTTTTTACAAATTAGAAATATGTATGTTTTTGTTTTTTATTATCGCGTATTTTCATGTGTTTCTTTGTTTTTATCTTAAAAGAGATAATATAATAAAACCGCTCTAATAGAGATTTAATTGTTTCTTGGTTAACAAAAACTGTTAATTACCAAATATTGTTAATTGTTTATATTATATTTATTATTATTTACGCGACGTCATACTTAGCAATTTATGCGGTATCAGAATTAACGAGTAACGTAACGATACAATAGTAACGAGTACTAATTGTTATAGTAACGAATACATACGGGTACGCTTTTTTTCGTTACTTTTACACCTCTACATACTAACGAAAAAATAGGTAGCTTACTTAGTACTTGATAGAGCGTGCGTGGGGCATTCAATCATCGACGATTTATCGATAGCCCACTACGTGCGCGCACTCTATACAGGAATCAACGTAACCAAACGTGAATGATGCTAAGATGCAACGACATAATTCAACACGTTTGAAAATATCTTTAAAAAAATTTTCACATTAAATCAGCAAGTGGTAGTATTCAAACTAATAATAAATTTCAACTTGTAAAATACATAAAACGTTTGATATGGGAAAATAACTTTATTGACATCCTGGAGAAAAATAGCTTATATCTTAATGAGAAAAAATGGCAGGACCAAAACTTTTTCCCGTGTTTGAGATATGATCTGTGGTGGTGACTGTTAATTGTCGCGATTTGGGGTTATGTTACGAGGGGAAAAAACGTAAATAGCGGAATTGATCGTTACATATTTTACCTGTAGTAGGCCTACTAATTGTACATCAGGCATGTTCCATTAAGCAGCCACAGGTCATATTAACTAGCATCGCATGCCCATATTTCATCAAGTATGTTATTTGTATTTTTTTATACCTTTTTTAATGGAATAGTCTCAGCATTTTAGGTTCATTTGTACTAGAAAACAACAATTTGAATGAAAATTTTTTTTCTAATAATTTTTAATAATTTTTTTTTCGTGGATTCGGATTCGATATTCGACAAATCCTTAAAGGATTTGACTAAGTATTCGGATTCGGCCAAAAATAGGATTCGACCCATCCCTACTCAAGACATAATTACGAATACCATCCTATGGCACGAAATCTAATCAATTTCACCACGTAAACAAAATGTTTAAAAAACTGCCTCATTTACAGAAGTGAGGAAATAAGCTCAATTTTACACTATATATTGTATTTTTTCACCAGTTTTTGATTACAAATAATGGCCACATAATTTTTTTTATATTACCCAGTTCAGTAACACAATCTTAACATTTACCGCCAATTCCTTCTCTAATCCGGCACTTCTAATTACTCTGTTATTGATGTCGACCAGGGCTACGCCCTCCCTAAGCCCGATGTGCCTCACGCCGCTGCCGACCCCTTCTGTTTCAAGCCTCCCGCCAACAAGTGTGGGTGTATGTGCGTGTTCGGACGCCCGGCAAGAGGCGCTGTGTGAGAGCCTGTGTTACTGCTTCATACCATTTATCATTTAGTCAAATTAATAAGTATGGTTTTTTAACTATTTATATTTTTTTCTCCTTTCGGTGCACACCCTCATTTGAAGGTGAAGACTTCCCCATTAAAAATTGTAATACATAGGAATAATCTTAAATTAACGTAATATTTTTTAAGGTTTCAAACATGTTATGTATATTTGCTTTGCTATATTAATCGACTAACGGTAAATTCACCACTTCCTGCGGCCAATTCCCGGTCTCTTACGTTCACCGGCCGGGGTAGGAAGCATCTCTGCACCTCGTCGACTTTAACCTGTTGCTCGTTGAAGATCGGTTAACATCCGCCGTCGTTTACTATCTTTAAACTTTTTCTATTCATCTTCGAGGCCTACCCCGGCAGTAGACTGTTTTACCCAATTGTTTAAAGCTCCCCAGAGTGTTTTAAATGGCACGACGATCTTTGTACTTTCGGGGCCACGCCACGCGGTGTCCTAGCATTTAAGCTGGACTACCTGCAGTTGGCAATATTAACTATTTTATATGTAACAACTCCTCATTGTGTGATTACTAAAGAGTCTTGTCCATGGACGTGACGGCACCAATAAAACCTAATAGTCACCCTGACTCGCTCGTATTCATCTCTCGACCACGAGCTGCCCAGTACAGAGACTGAGGTGTGTGGGGCGCCTCAAGACCCAACTGGCAGTCATATTCGCCAATAACATAGAGTGCCCGCTGCTGAGAGAGAACTGTTAGTTCCAGTGTATTGAAGCAGGGGGAAGTCGGGCCTAGCTCTTCATGGGCCACATCACGGCCCAGGGACAGAGTTGATAGCCAGGTACACATGCCCATCCACTTGGTGGCACCCAACATCTCTATTTACGCCGACACGAACAACCCCCCCCCCCCCCCACACACACACACACACGACAAAGTTGCATCATTTGTTTAGGTGGTCAGCATATGAGACGCATTTACAATGCAATGGTGAACAGAGGTATTTAATTTACAGTGCAAAGTTTTGAAAAGTCAAAGTCAAACTGTAGACTATTTTCTTCAACTATGTCTTTATAAAAATTAAAAATTTTTGAGTTTCCGAACATATTTTCTTTGAACAGAATAAGTAAAAAGCTGGATTTCATGTTGTACTTAAGAACCACAAATAACATCTACAACGTATGCTGTGAGGTACCACAATTTAAATTTTTTTCTTCCCGGGTAAAATTAGTTTTCTGTTTTTTTTTTTTCCCTCCTTAATTTAGTTTTACCACATTTTATATTTAATTCAGTACTCAGTTGCTTTTGAATACTTTGCTAATTGGTTATTGTTTGCTTTCAAACAAAATGGTGGAATACATTTACTTTCAATATTTACTGTAAATTTATTTCAGTATTAATTTTATATAATATGACACAGTTATGTTTAAATAATCTTCAACTACGACTTTGTCTTTCGATAAGGCTTAGATATTGTTTGTTTCACATTTAAGAGGTCAAAATAGTCTGTTTTCCAAACCAAGATGCACATGCTGCTTTCCACAGTTCCTAACCATGATTCATTTCAAAACAATCCTTTATAGCTTTAGGCTCCATACATGTAAAGCAAAAGTCACAGAAAAAGAAAAAAAAAAAAAAGGGGGGGGGGGGGGGGTTCATCTGTAAAGTCTGTTTATAGACGATAATTTTACGTGATAACATCATAAGAAAACATTGATGAAAAGTTGCATACTTTTTAATTTTTAAATATTATTTACAGTTTTTGCAAATTTAATTAAAATAATTTGTTGAAATATAATCACAAACAATTAGGTAAAAAGCCCGCCTTAACCTGCTTGATATTATAGAAGATTTTCTCACACTGTGGTTGGCCGGTTCTTGCAAGCTCGGCTCAGGCGGAACGTGACAATGAGTCATACTTTTTCGTGCGTGCAGCCAGCGTTCATCGATTTATAAGACGTTATCACGTCAAAAAACTAACCTGAAAAGTGGCTCTGTGAGTACAAATGCAATTTCTTTACAGCCTGGTAATCTTTTTTTTTTTTTTTTTTTAATCTCTTGCAACACAGCAAAAGATTTATCACTGTTATGTGAGAGGCATAAAAAAAATGAGTTTTGCCACTTAAAACATAATAGAAACTTTAAAAACCACTTTTTGGTTTGGCCATGTTCCAACGGAGACTACCTTCTTGACAATCTGCTCGCAGGTGGTGAGGGCTATCTTGATGGAGCGGTCCACGACGGGGTGGATCCACTCCTGGATGGCGCGCTCCACCGCCTGACGCACGCACTGCTTCAGGTGCGGGTTCGCTTGGAACAAGGCCAGCTGCGCACACGGCACGTCACAGCGTTACAACGTTACAACACACACACTACAGTCCCCTGAATCAAGACCACGGGTTATACAGGGGGTGCCTCCCATCTCAGGCCATGATTTTATATTTATATTAATAACAGATCAACTTTTAGACTTCTTCAGTTGTTTAACTTTCACGAAATGAAAAATATATACAGCGCATACTTTTTGCATAGTTAGCTGACATAGTTACATTCTTTAAAGTTTTGGGGTTGTACAATTAAGGAGAATTTAATTGATTGTACAACTGAAACTTTTTAGGTTTAACTGCAATGCCACTGGCTATTTCAAGAAATGGTTTGAATTTATTTCAGATAAAATTAATTAATTTTACCTGGCATTTCCAAATTCGCAAATTTTTTACAATTTTGACAGCCAAGAAACATGAAATGAGTTTTTGTGGCAAAGAAACATACATTATGTAAATAACATGCATGCATGCATGCATCCATGCATGCATCCATCCATCCATGCATGCATCCATCCATCCATGCACCTCGTCGACTTTAACCTGTTGCTCGTTGAAGATCGGTTAACATCCGCCGTCGTTTACTATCTTTAAACTTTTTCTATTCATCTTCGAGGCCTACCCCGGCAGTAGACTGTTTTACCCAATTGTTTAAAGCTCCCCAGAGTGTTTTAAATGGCACGACGATACATACATACATATTTTAATTTCAAAGAAACAAAATATAACATTTTTTTTTGCAGATGCAGATGCATTGGTATAAATGTTTACGATACCTGAACATTTATTTCCACAATTTAAGGAACATTTGGCATAGCCATGTCATGCCATTTGTGAAAACGATACTTATAATTAAAAGAATATTGCATTGTAAAGAAAATTAACAGTGGAGTAGAGATTAATAAACATCACATTAAGAAAAAATTTGCTATTGTGAGGTGTACACTGGGTAACACGTTTGCTTACGCCAGACAAAAAAGTGTTCCAATGATCACATTTCCAAAGCTCTGTTGGTGCAGTTTAGATGCAATAAATCATATTTTTGGTGCTGCTTAATTACTGTAGATGAAACTTGGAATTCACCATTACACTCAGGAAACAAAAAAAACAGTCAAAACAGAGGACTGCAAATAAGGAATCAGCTACAGAAAAGGCAAAGACTCTTCCTCCTGCCGGGAAAGTGGTGGAGACTGTTTTCTGAGATAGTCATTGAGTTTTCTTAATCAATTAACTTGAAAAAAGAAAAACCATGACAGGTGCATACTACCTATCAATAGTTGAACAACTAAAAGCAGAAATTGCAGAAAAACTGCCAAATTTGCACAAAAATAAATTTTGTTTAACCAAGACAATGCACCACCTCCACAACTTAGCCGTTGTCATGGCAAAAATCTTTCAATTGCAGTTTGAACTGCTTGACCACCCTCTTTACTCACCAGAGCTATCCCCAAAAGTCTATTTCTTTTAGTGATGCACCGATTATGCCGCCGGTTAATCGGCAACTGTGATTATTGACCCAATGCCGATTAATCGTAATCGGCGATTACCAGGTTAGGTTATAACCGATTGCCGATTATTGTAAAATTTGTTGCTGAAACCCATACGACTTGAAAGAAAAGAAAATACATTTAAAGTTTAAACCTTAATAAGTTCTTTAATTGAAACTACAAACGGCTGAAAACTCTTAACGAATATGACCGTGGAAGGTAGGGAATGTCAACGTCTCGGAGTGTACATAGATACACTCGCCTAATAATATTTGCTTGTTTCGTGAATTGTGCTCATACATACAGTAGAATCCCGCCGATTCGACCCCCCTCTGATGCGTCCATTCCGTTTATACGACCGTTTTTGAGAAACCGTGGAAAATATGAGCAGATAAAGTCGGAAATTTGAGTAAAATCGGCTGAAAAACAAGTCTGTTACACTTTGTTGGGCACTGTGTGTTCACGTTTATCTTGGCGAGCGCTGTACTGTAAGCAGGCAGGCATACAAAAGACGGCTAAAAATAGATACCACCCCTCTAGACTGTCCAAGCTAGCCAATACCGGTAAACTGCGCGCATCACCTGATAAAATCTGCGCGCGCGTCTATTGCCGTCCAGGTCCCGGTCCCGTTTGACGATTGTGACTCGTTTTTCAATTTACACTGACTCGTGGATTCGTGAAAATAAGTATAAAGCGAGCCAGTTTGTCGCTAATAAAAATTATGAGATTATACAGCAAGTGGATAAGAAAACAATTTCCAAGACGAAGATAGCACAGATATATGGCATTCCGAAGTCTACTCTCTTCACGATTCTTAAAAAGAGAGTAGAAATTATAAATGCAGTACAGAAGGAAGGCAGCATTTTGCAATTGAAAAATTTGAGGGGCGCGACATATTAGGTGCTTCAAGTGTGCGTGAGAGATAAGATAAAGAAGGTGAAGAGGGCGAGACCTGCCAGCCAATATATTTGTGGGAGGGGGAGACAGAGATAAAAGAGAGCGAGCCCTGCAGTAAGCGGAAGTGCAAGTTCAACGTCGACATTTACCGTCAAATTCTCGCTAGCTAACGATGCTGCTGGTTGCCAGCCTCACACACACACGCACGCACAAACGCGCGTGCGCCGCCGACAGACAGTGGCGACTGGCGAGTAGATGCGTGCGCAGCCAGCAGTTCCGCTCTCCTCCCCTCATTTACCCATTCACACGTGTTTTTTTCTTTTTTTTTTTACGCTGTGAAGGGACGTGGAAAAGATAATTGCTTGAGCTGTCAAAATAAACATCGCTGACGGCAAGGACGGGTGCGCATCCTGTCGGTCTGTCGCTGTGATTATCTACTCCAAAAACATGTCACAGCATTTCAGGATAGCATTGTTCTTATATCTTTCGTTTATATCCGAATGTTTTCTACCTGATCCACACAAGTTCCTTCGCCACGTTTTGAACGAAAATAACAACCAGCCGGCTAGCATAGCCGAACTCGCGTAAAGCAAATTCACTTTATAATTGGAGGGAGGGAGGGGGGGTAAAATTGGCCCGAATTCTCTATTGCGACCATTCCGTTTATAAGTCCGTTTTTCTGGAAACCGTGAGGGGTCGCATCAGCGGGATTCTACTGTATATAACTGCCCAGTATTACTATTTACAGTATTTACCCCTTTCAATTCAATTACTTACTGTACAATTTATTCTGTTAAGTTAACGTCGTGAATGGTATTATTGTCACAATATTTACCATGGCCACAGCCAAATCACACACGTGATTTATTCGCACAAAATATTTAGTTAAGAAAATAAATGCATTTTTAAAGCTGTCACAATTCACAATATGGCATATGTTACTTATATTAGTAAATGTAAGTCTGAAAAAAAAAAATTGGACATGGTATCGTAGAAACGATGCGCCTAACTAATTTTCACTGCATACCGTATGTCGGCCATGTTTGATATGTATGATGTGAGGTTGGAACGGACAACACACACAAATACACAATAGCGCCATCGGTTCACATTCCACTGCCGCTACATAATTCCCTTTCTCAAAGGATTGAGAAAAGTAGGCTCACGTGATGCGAATTAGTAATTAATAAACTGAAATGGTGATTATTTGGCATTTTTTCTAATTTAGTTCTTTTAAGTCATTAACGGGAGTTACTAAAATAAAATACCAAATTGCAACCATAATGTTTGCACAAGTGACGATCAGAATTGAAGCTGGCAACACTGCAATAGTAAGTCATGAATATTGAATACTGCAGTTTTTTTTTCATAGACAATGGCCATTAACGTAAACACATTGTAGTTTAGCTTTGTATTTTGATTGTTGATCAACATAATGACGTCTTCAAGATCGAAAAGTGACGTATGGAAATTTTTCTTGCTGGATTTAATAAGTGAATCTAAAGCAAAATGCTTAATATGTGGAACACTCATCTCACGCGGCAGTTGCGGGAACCGGAAGTCGTACACAACTACAAACATGTGGAACCACGCAAAAAAATTTCATACCAGTGAAGTGATTTCAGCAAAAATAAATAAAAGTTGGGAAAGTGAAGTAGATGATCTTGATGTCACTCCTAGACCACCTGAAAAACATGCACTGTCACAAACAACACTACCAGCCATGGTATCAAAAAAATTACTTGCCCACTGATCCAAGAACACAAGAAATGACTCGAGCTGTTGCAGAAATGATCTGTGTTGACATGCAGCCACTCGATATTGTCAACAACAAAGGGTTTAAGCTACTAATGGAGAAAGCAGTACCAAAGTATGAACTTCCTTCCAGGAAACATTTGAGTACTGTAGTTATACCATCTATGTTTGAAGATGTTAAACGACGAGTAAAAACAGAACGGCATTCAAGTAAGAATATTTAGTAAAAGACTTTGTTTTTTATTTCAACTTTATGCAAAAACTGATAATCGGTAATCGTAATTGGTAATTGCAATTATTAGTGTAATAATCGGTAATCGGTAATTGTAATCGGCAAAGTATAATCGGTGCATCACTAATTTCTTTGTTCCCTGGACTAAAAGTTGCGCTTGGACAGAAATGTTTGTCGAACGAGGAGGCCATCACCTTCGTAAATTACTATTTTGCAGAGGACACCAAGTATTATTTGGACAGGTTGAAGAGATTGGATCTTTGCTGGGTGAAGTGTATAGACTTAAAAGGAGACGTATGTAGAAAAATAAAAATTTATTAGATTTTTTTTTAAAGGCTCAGAAATGTTTCAGACGACCTGAATACTTTCATGTTAGTTTACGCTTAGTCTGCAAAATAGTTTGAGCAACGAGGATCTCTAATGAATAAATTTTTTTGCGCTATTTTGTTTTGATTGCTTATCCAATTGGCTTCTGGGTTGTAGCTGTGAAACGCCGGGAAGTTATTCGCCAAGGACACGGCTACACTCCTGTTGTCTGGCGAGCACGGCACCTGGCTGTTGATGGTGATGTGCGGGGCGATGGTGTTGACAGAGGTGACGTTCAGGTCCATGTAGCTGAAGCGGGGCTCGGGCGGGCCGGCCGGCAGGCTGGAGGTGGGGGTGGTGGTGATGGGAGCCGCGGGGGTGGCCGGGGTGGGGGGCGACACCGGCCCCTCCTCCCCGCCTGCAGCACACACGGTACGCTGGCAACTCCTTCTGAACAACTTGCTAACTATCTACAGTAGAACCCCTATCATACACTTTTCAACGGAGGGCACAAAAATGGTGTATGATGCGGGAAAGTGTATGAAAAGGGAATGGCAATAATAACATTTTTTTTTCAATCTAGCATACCAGCACAATGTCTGATTAAACTTAAATACATAACGTGTAAATAATTGCATTATATTAATGAAAGATATGAATTCATCATTATATATACAAATAATAAAACCACCAGAAATGTAAAATACAGTCCATAACCAAGTAAAGCAGTCCTTTCTTGGAGGGGGGGAAAGGTCACCAAGTCTAAATTAGAAATTAAAAAAATTAGGCTATTGTAAAAAGAAAATCAGAAATTTTTGCTTGTTTGTTTCATTTTACAAACAACTTTATGCAACAGAACAATTTTCAATAAAATGTTAACTTGAGAAACGTACAATACGAAACAATTCAATCGTAAGAAAACAATAACAAACGGCTATATTCAGTTCAAAGATTAATGAATGCACAAAATATGAGATCCGTGCCTTTGTAAAGCGCGTTGACCATTTTCATAATCATTGCTAGTTTGCGCCACTAGTCTCGCTTGGTGCTGGCCATATATGCTAGTAGCAAGGTGCACAGTCTTCCTGATACCATCCATATCTATGGTGCGATAAAGTTATTTTCTTACGTTTGGAAAGGTAAACAATGAACGTTTTTCAAAATAAAAGCATTAAAACGTATTTTTTCAGGAGGAATATAACAAAAAAATTTGTGAATTTTAAGACTTTTCCGCTTTGTAAAAACGTATGAAACGGGAAATTCGGGATATTATAAGTGTATGTTCCGGGAAAGTAAACCATTGTAAATATAGTACTTTCGGCGGGACCAAAATTAATCGGCGTATGACACGGGAAAATGTATGAAACGGGAACGTATCATCGAGGTTCTACTGTATTGCATCATATCAATATAATGCACTATAAAAAAATAATGTTGACATAATAAAATATAAAAAGTAAAATAAAATAATACTAGAACTGTTTATATTGCATTTAGAATCAATATTTTTTCCACCTAATCATTTTAGAAAACATTTTTCACATCATACTTTTAAACATAAGATGCTATAAAAATTTAATAATACCTTTAGTGTCAATGCATATTATCCAGCCACTGAATGGTGACTAATGAATGTTTTATAACTTAGATTGATAAACTTTCGGAAGATAAGACTTGATTTTAATCAATAAAAAAATTGGAAAAGTAACTTGCATGAAAAGTAGGCTCTCTATTTGTGGCATTTTTCTATTAATGTAATTGATCGACTGGTGTCATTCTCAAGACCAGAGGTCTTAGGAGAATGAAGGTAGAAGTCTCTCAATGAACTAGTTTCACACCAAAAATTTATTTAAGTTGTAAACTGTCTCCGAGATAAAATTTTGAATCTTGGAAATATACACTACAGCCAGACATTTGATCATCTGATATCCCCACTAAAATCATCAGGATATAAATTAGTTTTTACGTATTTGAATTTTTTTGGGTTGGAATAATTTAACCAATAATTTAGGTGTACAGTGTAATTCAGTGTTATATGTATAACATTTGATTTGCCTTGTTATGTCAACAGTCTAATAGTGATACTAAGACTAATGGTGAATAAAACCTAGTATTGATTGCAACTTATTCAGTCTATGTACATGACAAGGTGGCCACTCTTCTGGGATAATAAAATTCCTGGTTATTTCCAGGTTTTTTCAAGGGTTGTTTTTATCAATATTTGCATACAATTTGTATTTTTGTTACACAAAGCACACACAATATGTTTTATTGGCGTTAAACAATAGACAACTTAACTATAGGCTTAAAAATTAAATCAATGAACTTGCTTAAAACAAAACCTACCACCAACAAAAAAATTTATAATCTCACGTTACAAAAATTACTTGACAGCAAACGCACGTGTTTTGCCCCTCTTGCGTGGCTGGCTAATGCTGTTCTTCCCATCCATGCTACCGATATTGATTTTAACATTATACAAATTGCAAATAGCGTTTGTCCTGCACTTTGGATCTTTCTCCACCCATTCAAACTCTTCCGTATATTTGTCATTGTATGTGGTGACCGAACTCGTTGACATTTTGATAGTCTGCGCCAATTACATGTTAGATTAAAAAATTCAAAACGTCCCGCACAACTTAACTTTTAAAAAAACTCGAGAAAAGTATCCGTGATACCGTGACGCAACAACATGAGCGCAAAGTAAAAACAAATATACACACAAAACTAGTGCTACCAACATGCCGTGCGAGAAATTACTACCACCCTACAACAACATTTTCAGCCAAAATGCTGTTGCTTTTGAATACAGAAACATAATAAGTATGGAAGTCTGAATTGTTAACAGTTTCTTACGTACTACAAAAGTTTTTAAATGCAATATGAACAAATTAACTTTCTCAAAATATAGCTCACGAGCATACTGTCGTGCTTCGACGGGTGGTGAACGTGCTCATTTAACAGCTGTATATTTTTGCGATCGTTACTTCATAAAAAAAATTCCCGGTTCTAATAAAAATTCCTGGTTGATTCCAGGTATTCCTGGTTTTTTTAAGAAATCCTGGCTATTTCCCGTATTTCCTAATTTCCCGGTTGGCTGGCCACCCTGCATGATACGTACAGTAAGTACAGGAAGTGTATCAAGCGTATGTGAGTACAGCACTGTGACTGACCGTGGTTCCCATGATGCTGCTTGACAGGTGGTGGGGAGACGTTCTGGACCACCAGTGTCTCCTGCTTCTTGTTGGGGTGCGACAGTTGGTACTCCAGGTTCCGCAGCTTCTCCTGATCCTTCAGGTAGGGCGAGGGCTTCAGTTCCTGCAACAGTACCATCAACTGTGTACTTCATCTTGAACAATGCACTTCAACAATATAACGCTAAACCATTCTTAAGTACATGTCACCATCTCCATGTGCGTACACAGCCTCGTGCATTTTATAGAGTACAGAGCTGCAATTTGAAATTATTCTAGTATAAAGAGATGTTAGTTTTCTGGAAAAGCATTTTTCCGAAAATTTTCTACAAAGCTGAAAATTTTTCCAACTTACAGATACAGTTTCCAAAACCCATAAGTACATTTCATCAACAGTTTTATACAAACATGACCAAATAAAATATGTGAGCCATTATATGGTCAAGAAAAATAATATGTACTAAACATATGGGTACACTACAGTTCTATACGACTTAACCTCAATTTTTTTTACCTGTCCTATCATATAATGTTACATAATGTAAAATTTTATAAGTTGTTCAAGAGTTTGCAATAGAAAATCAATTTTAAACATTATCCATGCATACACACTACAAAAGAAAGATTGTACTCTCTACGACTGTTGGTGGGCGTGTTGACAAATTCCAAATATATAAAAAAATAAATTTAAAAATAAATATTAACCATCATAAACTACGCAAATCTGGTGGTATTTTACACACGGAAATTATTCCTCTAAAAGAATTTCACATCTCTACAAAAATGTACGCATTCCTTAGGGTCTCAGATTTACCACTGCATAATAAACCTAGATGGCGCAAGCCAGCAGATAGACCATGGACTACAGCTGAAAACATGAGCACTATTTTGGTATAGACATTTAAAAAAAAATGTGAATGTGATAATTGCAACAGTGTATTAATTGAAACTGATGCTCTATCTAGCACCATGTAACAGAGTTGCAACTTATTTTCTGCAAAAATAAATGACAAAATAAAAATTGCAACTAAAAAAAATTTAAATACAGGTTACTAATTCTAGAGGAAATTTGCAGGACAATGTTAAAATTGTACATAATATTAAGGACTTGAACTACAGTTTATGTACGTTCTTTAAATGGTTCATGCAATGGGGAATTTTGATTTAATGCAGTTTTTTGGACATACGCCATTGAAGTTTTGCACTGTATCATGGAAAAATTTCAAAATAAAAAAAAAATAAAAAATGAAGATAAATGAATCACAGACAACAAGACTGAATCAGCTTATGTCGGACAAACAAAACAACAATGAATGTTAAACAAGTATTATGGAGAACACACGACGGCACCACAGACAAAAAATGTTCAACCTCTAAACATCAGACAGCACAAGAATTCCGTTGAACATCACAGACGAACACAATAGCCTAATTACTGTCAGGGGTCATATCATTGTTGTTCTAAAGGTAGTGTGAATGGCTCAACTCACCGACACATCAATGTTGAGGTTCTTGCAGAGCACTTCAATCTCAAACTTGAGATTTAGTTTCAGGTCTTGCAATTGGTGTAGGGCAGCCAAGACACTCATTATTGACATAGTCCAAGGGTTCCTGGCCTTAAAAACCTGCAACACAACAGTTGGCAATCAATATTCCATATCAATCCACAGTTGAAGTGCCAATGCTTTTTTCAAGACAGCAAAGAAAATCTGATGACAAAAACTAACATTTGCACAATAAAATTTGCAAAGAAAGTAAATAATTTTTTTACTGTAAATATGTAATACTGATATTATATGAATTTAATTAAAGGAAGACAATTCCAGCATAATAACAGTAAACTGAATAATTAATTGAGGATTTTCCATTCAAGTGCAAGTATAAATGGTTTAAATGTAAAATATAAAAATTAGCTTAAGAAATTTATCTACCATAGTGCATGTTGCAACTGTTATTCCAAATTATGTATATGTGAATTCAAAGGAGGCAATGTGCTTCTAATAACCTTTGAAAATAGAGATACTGAGAAAGAAAGTTCATGCTAGTATTTATGATGTCAGTAACAGCCAACCATTGATCATAAAGAATGGCTAATGAGCAAAATTAGCACATCTAATGTATCTGCTCATATAAACACCATGCTTTTTAAGAATTCTAGATGACCACCAAATCGGGATTTTCAATTTCATATAAATTTTGATGTTTTCAAGTTATAAAATGTACTTTTCAAGATATTATCTTCATGGCAAAACCGTGCCAATTTAAGTTTAGTATACAAAAACTTTGTGATTAAATTATTTTGAAGCTAAAAAAATTTAGAGATGAATATCCCACAAACACAATTGATTACTGAAGCACCTGTTTCAAGTCATTCAATGAAAATAGAGGACACTGCCTAATATTAATAATCCAAAAATCATAAAATAACACGGGCACCAACATAGCCTACAAGAGGTTAACTTGGTAAGTTAAGATTTTGTATTTTGATTACAATACTAACATAATATTATTTCTTTAGCCTGTTTTTCTGCCAGTCCGCAAGATCTTCCTTATTCCTTCATCAAATTCCATTATTTACCCCTCATTTTAAAGCTTATCGTGCCGGCCAATGACGAAAAATAGACCCACGGGTCTAAAAATGTACTACTTCTCTTAAATTTGAGAATTAGTCATCTAAGAAGAAGTTCTTAAATGGATGCGTCGATTTTTCAATAGATATCAAATGGGATTCGATAAATATCGAATCACATATCCACTTGAAACATCAGCATTTACATATTTCTTTTTTAAATTACAATTCCGTCATAATAAACAGAACTTATGATAAAGAAATCTTAGAGTATCCTTCAACTTAACCAAAAAATTCCACCAAAAAACCACTTAACCAAAACTTCTGGCACATCAGACTTTTCTTATAAGTAGGTACTTACTTGACATTACTGTTGATATTTTGTATTACAAACATAACCTACAAACATATCATATATATTATTTCTCAAGGGTGTTTTTTTGATGCAATGCCATATCTTCCTTAGTTCTTCATCAACATTAATGATTCAAATATCATTTTAAAGCTTATGTTCCCCACTATTGACCAAAAATAGACAAATAGTTTTATAATTAATGGTTTTCTTAAAAAAAATTATAAAAAACGTTTTATAAAATGCATATTTTCATTAGGATGTCATCTGTTGTGTCATTCCTAAGTAAAATTTATATTCAACTAACATGTAAGAGGAGCCATCTATTTAAATCTGTTTAACTTTGAACACAGTAATGTGCGTAATATTTGCATGGGTAAGCTAGTACTAACATAATAGCAGCAATAATAAAAAATTTATTTAGTTACCTAAACTTGTCAATAAAGGTATGTACTATGTTCACACTACTTACATTACCATTCTGTCAAATCAAAAATATGAATTAGGGAAAAAAAAAAAAAAAGTATGATTGTAAAAAAAAAACCATGTGCAACATTAAAACAACAGCAAATAACTCTAAAGAGACAATGACAAGCATAAAAAAAATCACGAACACTAGTAAATGAACTGATCAATACACACCTTGCTCTTGGCGCAGGATTCGAGCACCTTGGCCACGAAGGGCACCACGTACAGCAGCTCCTGCTGGCCCTTGTGGAAGGCCTCGGCCAGCAGCGCCTTCAGGTCGATGTCCACGTGCAGGATGGGGCGGTTCTTGGCCAGCGTCAGCATGCCCAGCCAGTGGCCCAGGTTCTTCAGCAGCGAGCGGTCCGAGAAGTTGGCGATGCCCTTGTCGCTGCGCAGCAGCACCTGCGCCACCACCACTGTCACCACCACTGCCACTACTAACATCGAATACAATACTAGAAATATTCCCCAAGCCGAACATGCTTCTTAACAAGGCAATATTACACTTGTATTATTAAATACTGAAACGAAAGTATAAATAAAGTAACATATTAATTGGTAATAGTAACGTAATGATAGAAGTACTTTTAAAGAATTATATGTATGTATTGTATTTTTAACAATAACAAATAAAAAAGAAAGCAAAATAATAAACTAAAAATTTAATTTTACACATTACAATGAATAAAGCATACTGCATGAACAAAAATAAACAATTAGTTATTTTGGCAACAACATCGAAAGAGCTTTACATTGTACAGATACACACATATACACAAAAATTTTTTCATTACATTAAAACTCCACATAATATTTTATTTTTTATGAGGGTATTTACCAATGACTTTCAGGTGTTTATAAAACCCCACATCATTTAAATTAGAGACCACTATATCTGTACAAATTTCAAGTATTAAGCCAAAACCCATTCTGTACTACCACTATTGGCATGTTCTGCAACCAGGGCAGCTTTAATTTGTAACAGCTGCTTTAATGTGAGAAATTACAAGCTCCAATGCGTGTCTACATTTTGTATTACCTCAAGATGAGGCATATTTAGTTGTGCCTGTAGTTTGTGTAGTCGTTTTCAAGCCAAACTACTCCTCCTGTAGTGGACAATACCTCTAGCCTTGCTCAGTAGCGTTTTCACACCAAGAGAATCCTTTTTACTGTCTTCAATGGTTATTTGGAGGGTGCGGGCAAAGCAATATCGTGAACGTTCATTAAACAAAGAAGAGAAAGCCAGCTTTAAATTAGGTGCATTGTCTGAAATGGAAAATATAGGAACAGTAGATGTTTCAGTACATATTCCCCACTCTGACAAAAGAGACTTGATCATTGTGGTGATGTTAACACTCGTGTGAGACTCTTGCAACACAACAGTGTTAAAAGAAAATGAAACGTAGGTGAAATATGATTGCAGGTAATGACAACTCAGGCTGAAATAACTAACAGTGGACGGATGTCCAACTATCTGATGGAGACAGAGCTGCTATTCTAGGTAAATCATTCAACAACTGGGACTTGAGCATTTCTTTGGTTTCATTGCACAAAGCTGGTGTGCAGTGTTCTGAGAATGTTTTTTCCGAAAGGGCACTAAGTGGGTGCTACATACTTGTTGCCAAGTAACTCCCTCAACCCTTTGCCTTCAACATAATCAAACGGCAGAAATTCAGAAGCTATTATTTTTGCAAATTGTTTAGTGCAGCAGGGTTAAGGGTTCCCTGATTGCATTTTCTTGCAATGAACAGTAATTTTAATATAGCTCACCTAATACAGGCAATTATTTATGACAATGGTGCAAACAGAAAAAAAAAATTTATTAAAAACGTTATCTTTCAGCTAATGTTCATTCATTGTCCCAACATGTATTTTAAATGCTACAAACCTAACTCAACCAAACATTCATATGATTTTACATGTTAAAAGTAACAAACCTAACATAACCAAAAATTCATAAGAATTTACAGCATTTTAAATATAGCCAAGCTAACCTAGTCATCCCTATCATTTTACATATTTTGTGTAGCTAACCATACACTCCATTTTACATTATATTTACTGCAGCTAATCTAGTATAACCCAGAAACCCTTAAAATTACACCAGATATTTTATAGGTACATTCAAACTGATCTTTACATTTAACAAGAGAGATTATATAGATTTCACAACTATTGTGTTTACTTAGTGTAAGGTAGTTCTTCCATGAATAACAAAAAGAAGTAATGTGCCTTATGGCGTATTTTTCTTTATACAATTTATTTTGCCATGGGGTAGTATGAATAAACTTACCTCGGAGTGTACAGAAGATTTTATTGCATTCGTTACATGTTGCCGCTGAACTGATTGATTTGGTGAAATATTCCAAAAAAGACAAAATTTTTACGCTTTAAAAATAGCGCCAGCAATTAGAGATGGACGAGTTGAGGTTTTTTGGCTTCGAGTCGAGTCGAGACGAGTTTAGCAATTCATATTTCGAGTCGAGTCGAGTTCGAGTCACCAAATTTTTGAAGAGGTCGAGTCAGTTCGAGTTTCATAATTTTATAATTTGTTGCGTCGAATATGATAAATAAAATATTTTTACACCCATTGATATAAAAATTGTGTATCCAAGATGCATCTGCAATATTTAAATATTTTAAATGATTAATTAGAAAATCATTATGTTATTTAAATATTTTAAATGATTAATTCAAATCATTATATTATTTAAATATAAAAAACTAAGCTTTATTTCAACATGATTTCACAGTATCTTTAATGTAGCTATCCTAACCAAATCAACCGTCCATAATGTTTTAAAGTATTTATAATATAGCGAACCTAACCTAATTGACCATAGTTATCATGAGTTGTCCAAAATAAACATTCACGGACACACTGCAAACGAAAAATATGGCGGCGTACAAATAAATACTGTTGCCTTGTTTATGGTATTTCCTTTTATCAACACCGCCATATTTATTTACAATGTATGAACAAAAAAAAAAAACGAAGATGTAACGATCGGGAGTTTGGCTCTTTCGTCTGTGAAAAGAAGGCTTCCCGAGTTACGTAACTTTTTTTTTCGATCCACCGGCAGATCCCCACATGAACAAAATTGTCACATTCTCAATGTAAATACACTTTTCGCGGCAAGATTATTCGCCCGGAACTTGTTACAACTACAAGAATATCAATATGTTTTTAAATAAATATTTCATGCATTTGATTTGGCGATCAGTAACTGATTGCCAAATAAAATGCATGAGCGTTGTTATTATTATATTTTATTCAAACAAAAGGAAAGTAATATTATCCTAAACGTTATTGACACGCAGCGCTGCGTAGCGGAGCACAGCTAAATTTAGTTCCAAAATGCAAGGCTGGCTGGCCTTACACGCAGCCATTTTCACGCATCACGGTTTGGTGTTATTTACTAAATATTACAATATAATTATTTTATGTTTTTATTTTTAGGTTACGGAAATCTCTTGTTGATACGAGTTTTTATGAATGGGGCACGATAAACGTGATGATTATTAATACATGTGCGTTTTGCAACATATTTTTCTTCAGTGAAAATCCATTTGACGTATTTTGTAAACAAATACAGTACCGTATTTGAAGTAAACACAGGATGAAAAACAAAATGAAAACAGTGCACGCTGTATTCCAAGCCTTTTTTTTAATATAAAAAATGGTCATGTGACATAATTTTGTCCTATAAACTGTCGCCACTATCGACAAAATCATGTTACGACGTCACGTTCATAAATGAAGGTAGGCCTAGGTTTGGTTGCACTTGTGCCTATTTTAGCGCCGTAGCACGGTACCTAGCAGGCAAGGTTAGGTTTGCACGGGATTTGTTTTGTTTAAAGGTCATTATCATTTCTTGCTGTATTAATGACTTGGCGAAAACGTTAAGACAACCTATAATAAAGTGCTATAATGTCACTATGCTGGTACTTAACTCGAAACGTGTTTCGAGTCTCGAACTTGATAAAATATGTGACTCGGTTTTCGAGTCAAGTCAATCTGACCCAACTCGGCTCGGCTCGACTCGATAAACCAAGACTCGACCCATCTCTACCAGCAATTCATCAGAACTACGGCTTAAACTAGCCATTTTACATGGTAAGTGAATGTAATCTCTTTGCTGTCATAATTTCAAAACTGAAAGCAATGTAGCAACTACGGCTGTGGTCGCAACTGGAGATTGCTGATGTTCATTTGTTCACCAAAATTGATTTATGTCCCCATTAATATATAGATTGATTATTCGTATTCGTCTTCGCAGCCTGTTTGATGGCTTGCAGGAAAAACAAAGGCCATATAGTGACTCATAGAGAGCACTTCCTCATATGACATGTTTTTTTTTCTTATGCTTCGCATCACGTTCAAAACTTTAAATGAAATGAATAGCAAGTTTCCTGGCGAAGCCTAATCAAATATCAAAACAAGCTTCGATTTGATTCGCTAAGTCAAAGCTTCACACAGGCCTAATAATAACCACATGTTTCAGGTCTCAAGAAAAAAATTGTATAGGAATTTAAAAATGTGTATTTTATTAAGTGAGCATTAATAATGATTGTACAGCTAAAACAAAAAAAAGGTATATATTTATAACAAACAGATACCAAAATGTATCTTCAATATATAAGAAAAATAAAATACAATTTGCAATATACCATCACAATATCTATGCTCAAGATTTCAGAACAAAATGGAAATTAAATTAGATCAACAGCACCCAGTTAGCCGGTTCCAAAATAAATTAAAAATATGCTAGAGAAATTTTTGTTGGTACACTATTGACATAGTGCATGGCCAATGTTTAGGATGATAAATTTTTTTTTCCACACTTCTTAAATCACACCACCACCAACACATGACACTCTAGGGAAATGATCTACAGAACTGTAATGATAAGGAGCGGGGTTGGGAGGAAAATACAGGCTGTGATTAGTGAACATTCGCAGAGGTGAGAACAAGGTGTGTGGGTGCTGCTGCCTCCGAGTGGCGTGGGTGTGCATGTCAGTGAAAAACATGTTAAACTGCCGGATCACACGTCACACCCGCTCATCTCACGGCCGACAACATGAGCAGACAGGATGCACTCATGAACAGACTCGCAACCTGTTCCCTTCACTCGATACTTTGAGAGGTGGTGGAATTGAGAAGAACCCAAAAGGGTGATCAGGGTGCACCCTCACCTTGATGTTGCGGTAGGTCTCGCACAGCACCATCTGGTTCAGCTCCGGGATCTTCAGCACGTCCAGGAAGTTGGAGTAGAGCGTGTGGAAGTTGAGCTCAATGCTAGCCCGCTTCATCACCAAGTACTGGGACATCCACGGCCAGTACTCCTCCGTCACTATGTCTCGCAGTTCGTCGCACTGCAACAGTAGCCCTCGTGCTTACCGACCAGCTCGTGTGGCCAGGGTCACGCCTTTCATCCCGACGAGTTGGTGTCCATGTGGTTTGGAGCACATTATCATTTTAGAGTTCCTGCGCCCTTAAACTTCTGTGCACAACCGTGCGACATACACCGTAGATCTGTTTCAAACCTTACGCCTCAAACATAAGTCCACTGCTAGTTTGTAAAATTTTCAAAAATAAACAACTCTGTGAAACCAAATATACATATAAGTGTCAGTTTGCACGCTGACCGGACTGCACGTGTGACAGAGGTCACAGGTGATGTGTGTACCTTGGTCTGCAGGTTCAGCTGGCTCAGGTTGTTGAACACGAAGCCTATCTTGTCCTGGAGCGCCTCTGGCGGGGCAGTCATCTTCTCCTCCTTCTCCGTGGCCACCAGCAGCGTGTCGATGTTGGTAGCATTGGCGATGGACGGCTGCGCACAACCACACACTCCTCAGTCTGGCCGTTACTCTTTCCCGTACCGTGTGGCTATCTCCCTACTTGGTGTAGGCTTTAAAATAATAATTTTTTTGATTATCAAGTAATTTGGTACTAATTTTCTAAACACAATTCATTAGTTTCAATTCTTCAAGTAATACATAAAATAATTTTGCATTTTTTTAAAGGCTCTGTTACATGTTTAGCTGTTTACTTATTTAAATCAAAATTGGTATAGTAATTTTTTTAATGTTTAAAAAGGTTTCACGGTAAATAAGCAACAATAAAGTGTTTTTGGTTTGCACCGAGTATGTTGGGAGATCTGCCCCACACTGCCGATGGCAAAGAGCTGGACTGAGCTGCGAGTGTTTGTGACAGGTGTGAGGACCACTGGGAGCGGAGCGATGGACTACACAGCTCTTGGTTGTCGCTAACAGATACAGACGAGCAGCTACAGATGTTTGATATCATTCTATAAGTGATCAACCTTCCAATATAAATAATACTTGGGTCATTGGATTTTTTGATAAACTACAAGCAAGATTTACAGTTTTGTGCATGTACTATTAGCAGTAATTTTTTTATGAAACATTTCAAGTTTAAGTAAGACAATCATGTTAGATCATAAACCTGGTTGAATTTTGCATTCCATTTAAACTTTTGCCCTGCCAAAACTTTACATTGCAATTTTATAAACTACCAGCATTGTGTGGAATTGAGCAATTAAATGACATCATAACGATGGGTAATACGTGGCAATACTATTAGGGTGGGAAATAGGCCTAAACTAAAAGTCACTAAATATTGGTTAAAATGTGAGGAAACAGGGGTTAAATAAACCAGCAGATTGCTAGGTATTTAATCTAGAACTGGGTATAAACCGATTTTCAATTGATTAATCAACCGATATTGTCCTCTTACCGATCATTAAAATCGGAATGATGCTCAGCGACATTTTGTATTTACTCGTAGAAGGATTGTCCCTGCATGTGAATCGCAGCTTTAGTTTTGGACATAAAAAGTTAACATTATCACCGAAAGGGTCGCCTTCGAATGTGGGACGCACCATATATTAGTCTACAGTAGAGTTTCATGGATACCAGTCTCAGCTCATCGGCGCTTAAAAATATGGCACGTGTGTTTCTCAATCCTTTGTCTGGTTTTGCCTTACTTCATTACTCCGGGAGTAAGTACCCACTTCTAAGACTGTGCGAATATCAGTTTTTTAGTTTGAATCGAATTCGAATACGAATACCAAATTATTCTCGAATATGAATATTGAGTTCGAATAATTGGAATGAGAATTGAAATCCCATAAAACATGTTATATCACATCACATTACAATATGATAACAGGTACATTTACTGATACAATGTATGTAGAATCAAAAAACTGACAGTACTTAAAATTTTAAGGTTCTCCAATTTTATAATTAGTTTGTATCAAAAAGAGTCTTGTCACATCACTACATATTAGCTAATTTAAATTTTTGTGGAGAAACACAAGCTGCTCTACATTTTCGGGGAGTAGACTCTCTCTTCTACACGTCACAATGTTGCCAGCTGTTGAGAAAAGTCTCTCACTGCACACTTGTGTGGCAGGTATAGGCAAGTACTTTCTTGCTACCACAGCTATGTTTCGGAAACAAGTGCGCCCCTTCTCTGACCAGAAACTGAAAGGATTTTCATTCTTTGGGATTAAGGGTGCTGCCAGATATTCGTTTACTTCTCCTTGGATAGTTTCTTCGTAGCTTGCAAGAGTAGACTGAGCTGCTGTTGAAGGTTTCACGTAGGCCCACAGAGATGACTTCTTAATAGGCATTTCACTTGTAGCCTCACTTGTCTCAGTTATAGTTTCAGCTACTGTGTTCAGCTTACACAGCTTACATACCTCCCTGCACAAATTTTCAACCCATATTTTTTTTTTAATTTTCATCCTCAATTAGCTAATCTTTTAACCGTGGATCTACCATCATAGAAAACACATTTACTTCAAAATCTTGGTACACCATGTAACGTGATCGCAAGCTTTTAAGTAAGTTCTTGGCAAGAGTTTTTTTTTTTTGACGCGCGGGACAGGATAATTGCGAGCTGTCACTACGCGAGGAATTTGGGAAGGGTGGGAATGGTATGAATAGGGAGACCTCTTTTTCGCGAGGCGCGAAATCGCGAAATAATTACGAAATTCACTTTTTCTCACGAAAAATGATAAACTTCACGAAACAACAAAGATCTTGCGAAATACGCGAAAAAAATAAGTTTTTCTGGACTCATTCTTTTATTTACGTCGTTATTTTGATGTATCGATCCTAAGTCGAAACCGGTGCGTATTCGATAAATCGGCGCTCGGCGTGAGTGCTCTTTTGTTCGGTTACACTTGCACTCAGTTGCTCTGGCCCCGTGCGCATACCGAGTGTAGTCCGATACGTTAACGCAAATAACTCAACAATTTAAAATTATCACATGCGATATTACGCACAACTTTTTAATTTCGTCAAGTTGGCTAAAGCGACAAAATACTTCAATACACTTATTTTTTTCGCGGGATTGTTAGTCAACAAATGCCAAGGTACTGAAGTCAGATACGTATTTGCCGAGGTGCGTTGAAAATGGTTGTAACGATATATGACCGTGAAAGAGAATTTGCAGATGACGGCTTCTACATTTTTGATAAGGCAAAGAAAATACTGATGTGCAAATACTGTAATGTACGAATCGAGTGGGAAAGAAAAGACACGTGTCTCAAACACATTAAGAATAGTGTCGCGCACAAAAAAAATAAGGAAAGGTTAACCGCATCATCATCTACTGGCATCAAACGACAAGTTTAATTAGCACAGGTAGTTGGAGTTAAAAAGGCAAAACACGATAAACGTGAATTTGTTTTATCTACGACACGAGCATTCATGGAGGCTAATATTCCGCTCGAAAAAATTGATCATCCTAGTCTCAGAGAGTGGATGAATAAGTACATTGAAGGTAAGTCGACGTGATTTTTAAAGATATTTTTAAATAAATTTTTTGTGTTTAGCAGTAAATTGTGGAGCGTCTGTAAATAGCTGATCAAAGAGTTAAGAAAATTATATTGTGCAACATTATTGCCTCTATTTATACCAGTAGCTATTTGCAATAGGGATATTTACTTCTAAAAAAAGTGTGTAACCTTTTAAAGTTGAGATTTTGCCCTACAATTGTATTGCTCATTTCGACATTGTGTAGGTACTATAGTGGTTGGGCTTCTAGTTATTTTGTTTATGCAAGTCACTAAAAAAAATTGTGCACAATATGTACAATATTTTAAAATATGATGTAGGTGCCGGAGATCTACCAACAGCAACGCGACTGAGAGAGGGCTATGTCCCCGAAATAATAAAAGAAGAACAAGATCGAATCAAGGCAGCTGTGAAAGACCAGAGGGTTTCCATTCTGTGTGATGAAACCACAGACAAGAAAGGGCAGTGTGTTTTCATGGTGCTTATTAAAGTGTTAGGGTGTGGAGATGCTTCAGCTCAAAAACTTTATGTAGGGGGAGTGATAATTTTAAATAATGCTAATGCTACTGAATGTTCACAAGCCATTGTTGATGTTGTGCAGAAACTGGAAATCAGGTATTGCAACATGGTTTCAATAACATCAGATTCGGCACGCTACATGACCAAGTGTATTGGGGAAATTAGAATTCTGGTTTCTGAGAAGTTGGTGCACACACAGTGCTGGGCACATAAACTGAATTTGGTGGGGAATATTTGGTCTGTGGTACTGGTTGAGTTGAATACCTGTGTCTGTCAAGCAAAGCATGCCTTTCTGAACACACGTAAAAGGAAGCATGCCTACTTGGAGTTTTTAAGAAATAAGTATGAAGATCAGCCACATAAAGCCAAACTTTTTCCTATCCCTGTGATTACGCGGTGGAATTCCTGGTTTCTGAGTGTGGAGTATCCAAGTGATTATCTGCATGATCTGGTAGTGTTTCTGCAATCCCTGGAAGAAGAAAGTGCTAATGTTCTGTACTTCAAAAATCTGACTGCATGTGAAGTTGGAAAGATACATTGTCAAGCAGTTGCTCTTGTTGAACATTGCCGTAAAAGTTGCAAGTTACTTGAGTATCTTGAGAGTTCTAGTGTTCCGATGGCACCAACCCTTTCCTCACATTATCGTGACCTCAGAAAATTTTTTTCAGTTACTGAAAGATGGGTTCTTTTTTGTAAAAAAACATCAGATATACTTACAAAGTTATCCAAACACAGTCAGTCTCAACTGACATCTCAGTTAAAGTTAGTAGGAGAAAAGTGTCTTAATTAATTGGATGATTTGATTGCGTCCGATAGTGCCAAGGAGTTTGTTTCATGTCTTGGTAAACTTTTTGATCCCAGAAATATTTTGAAATTGGCTTTGACAAATCATGAAATTCAGGAAGCCATGAAAAATATACCCTTCTTGTGTGAACTTCCACCAACTGAGTGTTTACTGCCGTACTTACAGTTTAGGGATTCTGTTGTAAATGCATGCCAAACAGATGATGTAGATGTTGATATACGTAGTTAATATGTTGCTTTCACTCAAGTGTGATTTTCCTGACTTTGTTAATGCTGCACTAAAATCAATGTGGGTTCCTATCAGTAACGTAGATACTGAAAGGAGTTTCTCAATGTATGGGAACATAATGAGTGACAAGAGAGTAAAACTAAAGCCCTGCAACATGGAATTAATGATGACGTTAGCATTTTCTGACTAAGAAACTGGTGTTTAATTTTTTTTATTGGATCATTTATGGTTTTTTCGATGAGAAAATTGTACAGTATGTGTATTATTATATTAAAAGCCTTGTTGTGTTATAGTACTCTCACTAACAATTTTTTCCTCAACCTAAAATTTAGCGAAATTTGTGACGAAATGGGATAAAAATTGACAAAAAAAAACACAGAAATCAGCAAAAAATAATTGACGAAATCAACCAAGAATTTTCACCACAAACAGGTGTCCCTAGGTATGAAGTGGTGGGGGGGAGGTTGCCGCCTGCATCCGGTCGTTTACTGTGTATTATCCTATTGAAAAACATTGACGTAGCATGTTAGGCTTTTGGAGTCTTTGCTGTGAGTATGTGGCCAGATGTTTTCCACATGGTCTGTACAATTTTCTCTCTCTTCGCCGTCACGTTCGGAACGAAATTACAGTGCCGACAAACCATGTTTCATCCTCTAATCTGAAAACTGTCACCTATAACGTCCCGGTTGTATGGATTTTACAGACACGTATTTATCTTTATCAGTATGCTGACAGTTCAAATCTATTTTAAACGACATGACGACATTCTTCTACATAAAATACGTTAGTTATCGCTCCAAATTACTGTGTTCAAACGGGCTTTACGTGGCCAGATGTGATCCCGCTCAGCCTTTTTCGTAAATGACTGAATATTCGTTTTTTCGAAGTGTTAGTATTTGAAATCGAATCGAATACGAATAATAAACTATTCATTTTGATATTCGAAAATTCGAATATTCGCACAGGCCTACCCACTTCTCTTCTTCCTATACCTAAGTGCGTGAATTTTTTTTAACCTGTCCCTTTCCCAAAGAGAGGAAAGGTGGTATTCTACTCTTTGTTGTCAGTTTCTTCTATAAAAATTAGCATGTACATTACTAAACTTGTGCCTGGAGAAAGGGTGCCGTTTTTTCATATCACTCGCTTGATTTGGCTCGAGTTTACAACATTGATCCTTCTCTAATAATAATATGTTCGCATGCCGTCATCTGCTATAAAAATTATTGATCCGTCTGCACTCTTCTAAGACAGATATGTGGTATGTTTAAAATAATTTCACTAATTATCGAAGTGAATGTGTGGCATGAGAGGCTGGTGTGGACAAGTGAAGAGAGAGACGTGAGCGGGTGTGGCCGGCCAGCTCACCGTGTTACTCCGCATTTTGGACGAACAGCTTCATGCATATCAGTAGTAGACATTTTACCCTTTTTCAATGAAAAAAAGGGTTCACAGTAAATCTTATAATCTGTAGTAACCTGAGCCAGTTTTGGCGGCCACATCACCACAAAATTGGAGATTACTTAAACACCAGACTGTTAGATTGTCAAATATACACAAACACTACAACAATACGGTCGACTGTGCACTACAGTGACTCACGCGGCTGGCGATGCTGGGGGCGGGCCCCGAGGACTTGGAGGCGGTGCCGGGCGCGGTGGTGGCGGGCGCAACGGACGTGCTGGGCTTGTAGGCAGTCAGTGCTGCCTGCACGCTGCCCTGGGGCCGGCTCGGCGGCTCCTGGGACTGCAGCCCGTACTCCACGTACTGCGGGCAGACACATCACCCCCACGTCTCACCAACATGCGTAGCACATCCACTTCAGTTGTGTTCCTTGAATCCCACCGAATATCCGGTATTCGGGGGAAACTGATTCAGGGTTTAAGGTGAAAGATTCTAAGGAAAATATTGGATAGAAAAAAAGTAAAAAAATTCAACACTGGCAAGCTCTTTTAAGTTTACTGGGCAGGCATATTTATGTTCAACATTGTACTAATTCTAATTCCGTTCCTTAAAATATTATTCTTTTAATTTATATTCATAAGTAATTTATCACATATATGTATTCATCTGGAAAATTTAGTTTATGAAACGAATATAAATGTATAGGTTGCCATATTGAGGGACACAAATATATGGTGAAGCACAAAATTTGCAGAAAACTACAATATTCTGCTGTTTTTTAAATTTTTCCCGAAATTTCTCAACTTTCTTTTTTACGGAACACAGCTGTTTGTGCGAGTTGATCGAAGCCATTTCTGAAAATTTCACGTGGACAGTCATATAGATATTTAACACAGGAAACTAATTTCAATAACTGTTTCAATATATCTCGAACAAAAGTAGAAATGTTTTTACTACAGAGCCCAAAGATTTTATTTTTGAATGTCACAAATGTGACAAGTTGCTTTTTGTGCTGTGTTTTAACATCTGGTATCTTTTTATCTTTGGTTATTTAGAAGAAAAAAAGTGGATAAAGGATGGTTTTGTTTACAGTAATAGCTACAAAGTATTTTATATTTATACCTGGTTTTATGTACATTTCTTTCAATACTTAACATGACAAAAATTTTGTTTTTCAAATGGAAAAATATGTGGTTTCCCAATAAATTTTTGAACAAAATTAAAAAATAACACGGTGATAACCTACCATCTCGTTTGTTCACACTTAACGTTTTATAAATCTCATAGGTTAGGCAAAGAAATGATTGTTAATGGTATGTGAAGACATGTAACAATGTGTTTAACATATGTTTGCCCCATCCAGATGTTTTAATTTACTATAGTTGTTATTACAAGATCTAGAAATGTACACATTATGTGGGTTCTGCCCTGTTCATGCCAAAAGATACAGTTGGTGTACTACTTCATTAAGTACCTACCACATGTTTCAATGATTCAATTATTTTAATTTCTTGGTTGAATTTAAGAAAGTTATGGAGATGATCTTATGTATATTTATTTAGATAGTTTCTGAAACCCAACACTGTTTTTATTTTGTAAAAACCATTAGTAATTCTTTTTTAACTAAGGGAGGGGAGGACTTTGAAAAAACATTTCTGAATTTACTGGCACGTTTTCAAAACATTCTGCAAAATGGCATTGTGAATATTGTGATACTCAAGTAATTTATCATTTTATCAAATGGTTAAGTTGGAATAAATATAATAATATGATATTGTATAATCGGTTGGTTGGTATACATTAGTGACATTTAAAACACTGTAAAATCATTAGCAATTACTAATTTAAAATGTTGCTAACGATCTCCGCAGCAAACAAGTGTTATGAAAAAGCATATAATATTAGTTAAAATTTTTTAAATATTGCAAATTATTTCACTTTTGACCCTTTAAAACCAGGATTCGGATTCGAGGGGAGGATTCGAGGCACTCGTTGAGATTTGGATTCAAAATTCGGATATGAGAAACTTGGGATTTGACCCAAAACTAATAAAAACTCTTACCACCAAACCGTGAGTACTTTCTCTGCCGTAAACGTGAGCCCCTGCATGAGGACAGAGACATGTGGGACGCCCAAAGAGCCCACCGGCGATTACAGTCTGACTAAGCACTAGCCTACCCGCCGCTGAGCGGGATTCGAGCCCAGCTCCCACACGGACCCCGTCACGATCCAGGGACATGGGACAGAGTTGCAAGCCAGGTCCACGTTCGTATCCACGTGGTGGCGCCCAATTTCACCACCTATTAAGCACCTAATTAATTATTTTAATTCCCCGTGACATCAATTTATACTATTTGAACCCACAAAATATCTACTTTTATCCACTTGCATAACTAAAAAAGATTGTATTTGTAATCTCAAAAGGGGTAGCCCCTGTTACGTCTCTGGACCTATCACTAATTAAATTATGATAAAAATAATTAGTTTGAAATGTTAATTAACTTACCAAATGGTTTTCTGCTAATGAAAAGGTTTGTCTTGGAATGTTAAAATATAACAAAAAAGTCAAGAGATAATTATAAGAAACCCATATATCTTTTTTAGGAGATGAGCCACTCTTCGTTTTAATTAAACTTAATTTGTAAAATGCCTATAAAGACTAAGAGAGTAGGCACTACAAATATACAAGGAAGCAACATATGCACAAGGGCAACACAAGAGACAAAGGACAAAACACATAGAAAAATACATTAATAAGGTAGGCCTACACCAAAAATTTGCTCAGATCAACTAAACATTACAGAGAAGATTACACCAAAAAGTAACTTCAGTGTAAAAAAAATATAACATGGATACCAGAATAATGGATATAGAATAATGGATACCAATAAAGCATTTTTAAATAGGCTACTTAATTAAATTGAATGTTTTTGATATAAAGTTTGAGACTAATCTCTAAATTAGAGTACACCAGGAAAATAGTAACAGGCTATTAAATTGAGGGACCCCTAAACCAGTATTGTCAAGTATATAATTGAATTTGATTTTATAATTATAACATTGTTTTACTAAAGAAGGCATTTAATTGAGATCTACATTTAGAAAGAAGAGTTAAAGATGGATTTGGAACATTTTGAGAATCGATTATTTTAATTATTTTATTCTATATACTTTCTATTTTGTTACTATCACTAGACTTTATGTCATTCTAGATGACTGAGCAATATATCAGTTTAGTTACAATTAGTGCAAAATAAAATGAAGAATTAAAAACAGAATTAATTTACAAAAGGTGATAATATTTAATTGGAGCAAGGATTCTATAAGAAAAGAATATAAATAACTTTTTATTTGTAAAAGTAAAATTTAGTATCTAAAATGACTCCAAGATCTTCAATACTGGATGTTTTACTACTTAAAAAATGAGCTAATTTATACAAATAATTGACAGGATGAAGTTTTCTGGTAAATGGTATATATATTTTTTTATATATTTATTTATTTAGAACTGAGGGTAACCATATTTCTAGCGCACCAGTTGTTAATGTCAATAATATCATTTTGGAGTAATAAACAATCATTATTTGTGTTTATTTTCCTAAATATTTTAAGACCATGCGTTACATCATTAATAAAGACGTTAAAGAGAAGTAATGACAAAGTACCACCATGCGGTACACCAGAACTTGCAGTAAATAAAAAAGAATGATGGTTACTGATACAAAGAATTTTCTTAGTAAATGTTCATTACTTGATAGTTTATTACTACAACAAAAATTTTAAAATTTAAAAATACTTTCCTCAAATATGTTTGAAAAACCATAAATTAAATAAACTGGACGATTGTTAGACACAGTTAATTTAGAGCCATTGTTGTGAATGGGAATACTTTATTGCAATTATCCATTTGAAAGGAAAAACTTGAGATTTGAAACTAGTATTACATGTGTGTCAAAAGGAGCCAGTAAATTTGAATAATCTTTCAGAATAAAATTAGATATCCCATCAGGACTGGCTGATCTAGAAGATTTTAAGGCTTTAATACCCTATAATACAAGACTTTCAGAGATAATAGGAGGATTGTTATATCAAGATATGTATCATTTGAAGGAACTTGATAAGTATAGCTAAAAAACAACATTAATACATAAAAAATACTCTGCAAAAATATTTCATAACACTGTAGTGTCACAAGTTACATCATTAGTTTTTAGTGACATTTGTTCATTGAATTAATCTTTCATTAACTTTACATAACGCCAAAAAATTTTTGGATTGTACTTGATAGTGTTGTTGATCATTTGGGTTCACTAGATTTTGTCACATTTTATTAATGCTTCACTTGTTTATGAACATGAGAAAAATACATGTACATATTTAATAACAGAATAAACTGTTGTTTCTTTTGTACAGTTTATGGAAATCTTTCTTAGATTTCAAGGTAATTAAGTCAGCAAAATACTAAGATGGATATTTTGACAGTATTTGTTTAATACATAGGAAGACAAAATTAATATATTTAATAAAACAATGATAAAGTTGATTAATCAAACTACATTACATTTGACTACCGTGTTTTCTCGCATAATCGTCGCACATTTTAATCTAAAATCAAGTTTGAAAAGTAGTGGTGCGACGATTGTGCGGGGGAAAAAAAAATTGTTAAAGTTATTCATGAAAACAAAACCCATTCGTGGAAAGTACGTTTATTTAAATAGTTTAGTTTAAAAGAGCAAGTCAAACAATTTAAATTAATAAGTCCTTGCAACAAAAACCTTTCTCCAACTTTAAATAGAAAAACCAAAACTGTGACGCGAACGTAACAACTTGTATCTGAGACGTGAACCAACGCGGAACTATTGCCGTAGTACACACTCGCGACTCGCCAGGAAAAAGTGCGGGCCGTCAAATGTAGTTAACACGACACTCGAAAGATAGCGCGCGTTGCATGCAATCGGCGAGATATCGATATTCGACTACGTGCGCGCGCTCTATACGGGAAGCAACATAACCAAACACGAATGATGCCAACTATTCTCCGTTCACTCTTACACTCTTAGGCTGTGTTCCAAATAATCCGCACTCGCACTTGCACTCGTGCTCATACTCACACCCACAATTCCTTGCGTGCAAAGTGCATGCTCCATGCGTGCTCGCCAATTGGAAAACAACCATACTCCAAAGTAAACACACCCACGTGGTAGGCGGCGACGTGTGTTTATGAGTAGGTTTTGATTTGTGACAATGGAACACGCAGTAGGAGCAATTGCGGCCCTAATGGTAGTAAACCAACAACAGAGACGTTTACGACGGCAACGGTTACGTCGCATTGGTCAGGCAATAAACAGGAGACGGGTAACATAACCTTAATTATAACACGATCCTTGCAGCAATGATTGGTACTGGAAGTACACATGAAGACATCGCGTGTTGTTTAATTAGGAACAGGTACTTACAATGAAACGTGCATTGTTCATTTGCCATTGTTTTAGATCAATAGTCCAGACGTAAACGTAAACAAACAATGGTTACGAGAGTACGCAACGAGCATGCATTCAAACGCACTCGATATGCGCACTCGACTATATGGAACAACACTCTCGTGACGTCACTTCCGTGAGCGAGTACGTGAGCACGCATTTTTACCTATTTGGAACACAGCCGTAGCTGAGTTTTGAAATAAACAAACACCGTCGTATCACTGCGCGCGTCAGCAAGTGATAGGCTGAATTCATCTTGCGCGCCAAGCACTAGTTGCAACACACACATACTTCATTACAGTCGGTGCTAATAAAATAACATTAGGCAGAAGGTGGGACCACTGGTCAGGTACTCCAAATCAAACTACTAGAGCTGTAGCGAACCGTATGTATTCGTTACTGAGTAACGGGTGCGCCGTCTATATACGAGTAGCGAAACGTTACACACGGCTGCATTTCGTTACTCGCATCTCGCATCTTTCGTATGTTTCACGCATGCGCGCGCATATTCGATGAATTTACGTTACAAAGAACGATGTTTGTTTATTAAGTAAAGTATAATTTGGAAATTCGTCGTCCAAGTTATTTTACTGTTTATTAAAGGTATTGTGTGTGTAGACAAAGTTTGAGATTGGAACAGAAACAACGTAAGAAAGTATTTTTTACAAATTAGAAATATGTATGTTTTTGTTTTTTTATTATCGCGAATTTTCACGTTTTTTTTATTATCTTAAAATAGATAATATAATAAGGCCGCTCTAATGAGATTTAATTGTTTCTTGGTTAACAAAAACTGTTAATTATCAAATATTGTTAATTGTATATATTCTAATTATTATTATTTACGCGACGTCATACTGTACGCGTACGCAATACGACTCGATTCGTTGCATGTTATGCGGTATCAGAAGTAACGAATAACGATACGATAGTAACGAGTACTGAATGTTATAGTAACGAATACATACGGGTACGCTTATTTTCGTTACTTTTACACCTCTACAAACTACAAAGGTCTCACGGGAGCCACTCAATAAATGGGTAGTTCTCTGGAGGCTCAGGCAAACAAACAAACAAAAAAAAACGGAGAAGTAATATAACAGGAAGCACCGTAGCACTTTGTTCAGCGTAGGTGGTTCATTTGCGAAGAAAAAACTATATACTTTACGCCTAATAGCCGTCTTCACAAAATCATCACAAGTTTTGATAACATGATACTCACGTTTCCTTTTCTTCCCGGGAGTTGTTCATGTCCCAGTGTCCTGTAATTCTTTCCTTGCACGAAGCACACTGCTCTTCGAAACACCCGTAAATTCCGCAGTTAAACTCGCGATATCGTTCACACGACAATCCGGATATTTGTCTGAAAATGTTTTAAAAACATTCAACACAATAGTTTTCTGTGCACTTTTCAAAGGCTTTCCCGTTCTGTGCTTTACAAAACTCGGTCCGGCGTCAGTCATAACAAACCGTGCGCGCGCGAATCCGAAATACAACTGTTGCACCTAGACTTGTGTAGTTCGCGAACGAACTAGTTCGGAAGAGCGCTCCCACAGACGAACTACGCGAACTAGTTCCCAGAGACCTCGCTCCTTAGTTCATTAGTTCGTTCTTCCGATCTCCTTCTCTTAGTTCTGTGCACATGATCTGGCTCTTATCAAAAGTCGTCACTCGTTCTCCCTTTCGGGTATTAGTTACGGCTTTATCGCTGGCTGGCTATCGTTATCTGCTCGGGTCGGATAGCTGAAATTTCAGACGTCTAACGGATACTGACTTTACAAAAATATTGACTCTTGATCGCTGCAAATGTTTACTGCAAAGATACTGTTACGATCGCGCTTGGCTTCAGTGCTTGGCGTCGCCGCGCTCGTTCGGCCTGTCTGCGCCCCCTTCCACCCGCACCCTCTCCCTGGTATCTCGTGTCATACTATCTCGCGACATCCTGACCTTCGCAGCGCGCACCTGCCTCAGATCGAGTTACTTAAGGGAGGCCGCACTGTGGAATGGAGGGACTCAGACATGTTTATCGGTGTGTTTTGTGGGAACCCGATGCTTGTTGAGTTTATCGGCGTTCTTTGAGCAGCCGCCGCGTCCTTCGAGGACTCACGACGCGTTTCTGGGCATTTCGACGACGAAGGTCGCGCGATATCTCGGAGACATGCCCGATTGTTCTGGACGGGAACCCAAGGGCTATTTAAGGAGGTTGGGCCGACCTTCGAGAGTCAGTCAGTCAGTCAGAGACTGAGTGGGAGTCCTCCCGCGGCGGAGTTTCCGGGCGATATAGTGGCGAAGTCCTTGGACGAAGGTTCCAGGGCAGGGAGTGAGTGAGTTCAGTGGAGTCGGGAGTTTCCGGGCGATAGAGTTGCGGGCGCGGCGGAGTCCCGAGTGAAGTGGCGAGCGAGTCGTCGAGTGGGATCTCGGCGAAGGGTGTGACGGCGGCGGCGGAGTGCGGCGGCGGAGTGCGGCGACGGAGTCCCGCGGCGGAGACCCACGAGGGGTGCTGCGACGAGAGTTGCGCCGGAAGTGCGGCCCAGCGAGGTGTGTGAAACGAGTGACTGGGGAATTGACATTTCTTTAAGTGTAATTAATTATTTGCTAATTTAGAAGATTATTTGTAAGTGTCAAGTAGTGGTAGTAAATAAAACTGTGTGTGTGTAATAAAAATCTTTAATTGGGCTATCCTTTACGAACCCGCAGGTAAATCGTAACATTTTGGTGTCAGAAGTGGGATAGCCCTAATTAATAGATTTATGATTCAGTTACATTATTAGAATAAAAGTTAAGGATATAGTTTAGTTTACGAGAATATAGTTAGTGTTTAGAACTTTAGTGAATTTGAAATTTTCTAGAGTTAGTTTGAGTATACTGTAGTCAGTGTTAGTTTTGAATGTAATAGTTATCGTTAGTTTAATTAGAAGGTTCGGCTAGACCATTTAAAATTAAGAACAGTATTAGAAAAAAATATTTAGGTTGATTAATTAGTAAATGCTTTAGAAAGAGATGGCTGCTGAAGAGTTAAATGTAGAAGATATCAGGAAGATAAGGGTTATCCTGGAAGAAATGGTGAATGACATGAGGGAATGGATAACCAGTATGAAGAACTCTGCGAAAGAAGTGAAGAGTGAAAATAATGAGAGTAAGGACCATCATGAAGAAACGAAGAGTGGGTCAAATAATAGCCTAGAGGAAATGAAGAAGGATCAGGATGAAATGAAGAGTGGCCAGGAAGAAATTAAGAATGAAATGAAGACCGAAGTGAAGATAAGCCTAGAAGAGAAGAACAGCCAAGAGAATAATAGCCATGATAAAAACAGTAAAGAGAAGACCAGCCAAGAGAAGACCAGCCAAGAGAAGACCAGCGAAGAGAAGACCAGCGAAGAGAAGACCAGCGAAGAGAAGACCAGCGAAGAGAAGACCAGTGAAGAGAAGACCAGCGAAGAGGATACCAGCCTAGAGGGGAACAGCGAAGTGGAAATTAGCCAGGACATGAAGATGAAAGAAGAACTGAAGAAAAGAACAGAAGCAGTAAAGATGAGTTACAAAGTAAGGAACATTGAAAAAGAAGAAATGAAGAAAAACGAAAGAGAGAGGGGAAAATTGACAAAAGAGCTGAAGAAAAGCCGAGAAGAGATGTACATGAGTCAAGAAGAGATAGAGAAGTGCAAAGAAGAAACGAAGGAAGACCAAGAAGAAACACAGGAAGACCAAGAAGAGGTGAAGAAGGACCAAGAACAGGGGAATAAAGACCGAGAAGAGAAAATGAGAACACAAAGAGTGAAGAAGATGGTGCAAGGAGTAACTGAAAGCAGTCCAGACGATATTCATAAGAACAAAGAGGGAATGAGGAACCAAGAAGAGACGAAGAAGAGCTGGGAAGAAATGCTTTGTGAACAAGTAGCTACGAGAGAACAAACAGAGAGAAAAAGGGAAGAAACAAGCGAACCATTGGGAGGCAACGAGCAATGCTCTCAAGAGAATCGGGTCCGTCCAAGGCAACGGTCGGCCCGTCTCGGGCAGCTGACTGAACGACATTGGTCATCAGCAACGCAGAAGTGTCACTGGGTGTCGAGAGAAGCAACATCTACTGCGAGAGAGGGTTACCTAGTGAGACTGTACAGCCCGCGATGGAGAAAAGGCAGGAGGCCTTAACTTCGAGTAGCATGGGGACCTCCAGGAGGAGATGCATTACCTGTTCGGGACGAACAGGTTTAAGGAGGGGGCAATGTTACGATCGCGCTTGGCTTCAGTGCTTGGCGTCGCCGCGCTCGTTCGGCCTGTCTGCGCCCCCTTCCACCCGCACCCTCTCCCTGGTATCTCGTGTCATACTATCTCGCGACATCCTGACCTTCGCAGCGCGCACCTGCCTCAGATCGAGTTACTTAAGGGAGGCCGCACTGTGGAATGGAGGGACTCAGACATGTTTATCGGTGTGTTTTGTGGGAACCCGATGCTTGTTGAGTTTATCGGCGTTCTTTGAGCAGCCGCCGCGTCCTTCGAGGACTCACGACGCGTTTCTGGGCATTTCGACGACGAAGGTCGCGCGATATCTCGGAGACATGCCCGATTGTTCTGGACGGGAACCCAAGGGCTATTTAAGGAGGTTGGGCCGACCTTCGAGAGTCAGTCAGTCAGAGACTGAGTGGGAGTCCTCCCGCGGCGGAGTTTCCGGGCGATATAGTGGCGAAGTCCTTGGACGAAGGTTCCAGGGCAGGGAGTGAGTGAGTTCAGTGGAGTCGGGAGTTTCCGGGCGATAGAGTCGCGGGCGCGGCGGAGTCCCGAGTGAAGTGGCGAGCGAGTCGTCGAGTGGGATCTCGGCGAAGGGTGTGACGGCGGCGGCGGAGTGCGGCGGCGGAGTGCGGCGACGGAGTCCCGCGGCGGAGACCCACGAGGGGTGCTGCGACGAGAGTTGCGCCGGAAGTGCGGCCCAGCGAGGTGTGTGAAACGAGTGACTGGGGAATTGACATTTCTTTAAGTGTAATTAATTATTTGCTAATTTAGAAGATTATTTGTAAGTGTCAAGTAGTGGTAGTAAATAAAACTGTGTGTGTGTAATAAAATCTAATTTATTGGGCTATCCTTACGAACCCGCAGGGAAATCGTAACAATACATTTTCAAATATGATCGTTTTGTTGATGAAGCTTTATACTCGTGTCCGAGCACGGTTACCCCAGGGTAACTTCGCGGTGGGGAAACCGTGGTGTATACTGAGAACAAGTCAGACATAATTACATTAGGTACTTATATCAGTGTTTACAAAATGATTTCAATATTCATAAAATAATTTTGACAGCTGATGACAACTTTAATATTAAAATTTTGACCAATATAAAACCATTGTTAAATAAACTTATTTTTACATTTCATACATTATTTGTCATTTATTAAAAAAATAAACTAAACAAGTTGTTTTTATGACTGTCTTAAGTCTTATGCAGTGTTAAAAAATTATCTCAAAAACAATAAGTGTGGAGCACAGTTTTTGTTAACTTCACTGATATTTTTTGTTTGTATTTTTTTTTTATTATTATTTCCAAAATTTGTGTGTGTATGTGAAAAAAATTCTTAACTACTATGTACTTTTGACATTGTCGACTGTAGATACTTTTCATGTTACCCTATATGCTATATTCTTTGATCAGATGTCTTTAGCTCTTGTGAATGTGCATGTGTAAAAATTAAAAAAAAAAAAAAAAAAAAAAAAACATTTAAAATTTGTATATTTATAAAACTGTATTTTATTCACTAAAATAAACACATTTCATAAATAATATTTCTTAAACTAGCTATAAAACGAATCCTTTTATAAATTAAAATTTTTCGATTATAGTGTATGTTAAGTGAAGAATAAAAACAGAACTTTTATATACGCCATTTTACCCAATTATGTAAATTATTAATTTATTTACTCATTTGATGTATAATAACCCAAAAAAGGATAATAATCTAGGTGTTCACAACACTGATCATTAAAAAAAATTACTATAACATACAAAGAAGATCGCCTGCAGTGGCGGTAGCAAAGTGAACAAACTATCTGTGACCTGTCTTTTTTGAATTCCAGTTGGGAGCAGACGAACTAAAAGAGCGACCTAGTTCGCCAAGGAGCTGCGAACTAAAAGGAGCGCTCCCGGTCGCGAACTATTATGCGCAAGTCTAGTTGCGCCGGGCATCAACTGTACACTGTACACACGGCGTCTGCTAACATAATTGTAAGTAAATACTTGCTGACACATTAAACTGTATTTGATATTAATAGTGAAACGCTATAATGCTATATAACAACAATTGTTATAAAAAAGGCAGTGTAAAAATACTTACAAATGGTACGTAACCAAGGGACTATTTCTTGCGCACAAATAATGTGCGCGCCGGCCAGCAGCCAATGAAAATGTTTGTTTATTCCAAAACTCAGGTAAGAGTGAACGGAGAATAGCGCTGGCTACATTATTGTAAGCGGTACATCGCGACAACGCAAACGAACAGATAATGGTATTAACGTTTAAAAACATCTTTAAAAGAAAATTGACACGTGAGACAACTTCGTATTTCCGTTAATTAAATAAGTGGTAATGTTGGGATAAAATTAGATTTCTACTACAGCACAGAGAGAAAAGATTTCTTTTCGATGATCGGCGGATAATTGAAGTTTTTTAAAATACATCGTTTTATACGGAAATATATCTACACAAAGCGCTCGGCATCTAATAGTGGGACCAAAAAACAACATGTGACTTTACGAGAAAAGTTTTTTCTATCCCAATTTTGACGGCTTAAATATAGGTGCGACGATATGCGATAAAGTCCAAATACACTGTTTTGAAAAAAACAAGGAAAAACCTCATATCTTTTTAACAAACAATTTTTCAAATCATTGCCGAATAGAAAATTTGTTGTGGTACTTAAGAATAATACTAGTAAAGTAAAATAATCCATGTTTTACTCATTGTATTACTACATGTTACATATTTGCATGAAGGACATTTTTCCTTTTTCCAATAAATCTAAAAAATACATATATACATGTAATACAAATAGATAAATATATATGTTAGACATTGTAAGCCAATAATGCAACACACATTTAGTAATAACTATGCAAACACTTTAAATTGCATACCACTACACAGAAGAATTTTATCAGATCTAATTTAACATGTTTTGCAAGCACACACATCACAATGTCTTATTCACTCTCGACTTCTGAATCTACCATTGTTGCTGGTGACCAATCAACAATGACCTGATAAATACCTTTATATTCTTCTGGAATATATATTTCATGATTTTATTTACATCTTGTATCTTAAGCAGGTTCAATGGAATGTGTGTATTGTAAGCTTTTCGAGAGGGGCAACTTGGTTCTGCGTTAGCTTTCAACAACTTGAAAGTATTTGAAACAATCCCATCAATGAACGTAGAAGTTGAAACATATCCAGGCGTTTCAGAGTTATAAATAACATGTCTGTATGTAGCCAGTTTGAACTGTTCCTTCATTTGAAAACCAAGTGCTTTGCTATTTTTCTTGAAGAACTCCGGCCACCAGTTTTTGAAGTCCATAATGTCTTGGTTTTCAACTAACTTCACTTGATATGCACTATTCTTCTTCCTGGCGTTTACTATCATTTCGATATACTTCATTACAGAATAGACACGATCATGGCGTCTTACTTCTCTTTTTATCACAGAAAAATCTTAGTCGCATGGTAAAAAAGAATGTCCCCTCACTGGAAAATATAACACTGAATCGTTTGCCAACAGTTAGGTAAAGTAAAAATCTCACTACGGTATGGTTACGATTTTGACCACCGCAAGAGTCACTAAATGAATATACTTCCTTAACTGTTGGTGGAAGGTCATTTAAATAGTCGAGCAGGAATGTACACACTTCGTCTGGGCCACGTTTTGCTTGCCCTTCATGATAACAATAAAATGTTGCTGTATTGTTCTTTAGGTTATGTATTCCGAACACACACAGCTAGAGCTGGGCGAACCTCAGTTCTCTGGTTTCGAACCGAACCGAATCGAACCATAGCAAACAAATTTTGAACCAAGCCGAGCCGAACCGAACCTCATACAGAAATAATTTTTTTGAATTAAAATGAACTGATGACAAGCATTTTGGTCTTTAACTGAATGGTGAGACAGAAAGGTTCTCCAGCCATATGTTAAATTAAAACATTATACTGTATAGCTTAGCTTTATTAAAACATTACAAAACATTTTATAAGTAAAGTTTATGCAATAAATAATGAAGGAAAGAAAACAGTTTAGATAAAATCATTTTGCATTTAATACATACACACACACACACACACACACACACACATATATATATATATATATATATATATATATATATCTTATATATAAAATTCTCGTGTCACAGTTTTCGTTGCCATACTCCTCCGAAATGGCTTGACCAATTTTGATGAAATTTTTTGTGCTTATCCGGTATCTATGAGAATCGGCCAACATCTATTTTTCATCCCCCTAAATGTTAGGGGTAGTCCACCCCTAAATTTTTTTTTTATTTCCAGTTTTTGGTAGGAAATCACCATGGCAACAGCTGTTGCTTTGTTGATGCTTCATTCGTCTCTATGGCAACGGCTATTTCATTGTTAGTGCAGTCCTCATCACCGTTGAAATTTTGCAAGTACTTTAAATATCAAAAATTGCCATACTCCTCCGAAACGGCTTGACCGATTTTGATGAAATTTGTTGTGCTTATCCGGTATCTATGAGAATCGGCCAACATCTATTTTTCATCCCCCTAAATGTTAGGGGTAGTCCACCCCTAAATTTTTTTTTTATTTTTTAGACAAAATTTTTAATTTCTATTTTTTTATGATACAACATACAAAAATACATACAATCCTCAATTTTCACCCTTCTACGATCAACCCTTATTTTTTTATAGCCATTTTAGTAATTTAATCATTTTTCCTCTCCGGTCTAAACTGATCAATCGTCATTTAATTAGTTATCCCCGCCAGATGTCTACAGGTGTCACTTCTGACCCAGTAAACAGCACGGAGTAGGGATGAGAACGAAGCCGGTCTCCTTTCTTTCTCACTCCCTACACAGTTGTCGGCTATCATTTTGTTTATGCATCAAGTGTAGTAGTAACGTTGACAACTATTATTTTGCTATTTCAGTGTAACTCTCATATTAACTTTTAATCATGCCTATTTTATCAATAATAATTAAATTATCAATTTTGAGTGTATTTTGCACGATTAGTTAATCAAGTGATTTTATAACCTCAAAAGTACTCAACACATGACACGAGCTTCCAATAACAACGGATTTTGTGTTGTAAGTATACTTTTTTTTATTTATATCGAAAATGTTGTTGATCTTATAAAAATGTAATTTTAATTTAATTTTATTAAAACAATGTAATTGAACAATTAAGATTTTCATAGTTTCCAACAAATCAATCATTATGAATCTTTATTTTGAAATGTCAATGGAAATATTGGTTGTATGAAAAAATTATCTCCGGTCGAAAACTGATCAATCGTCATTTAATTAGTTATCCCCGCCAGATGTCTACAGGTGTCACTTCTGACCCAGTAAACAGCACGGAGTAGGGATGGGAATGTTTTCATAAAATTTAATTTTTTACTTTTGTTTGAAAAATTTTTCCATAAAACTTATATTTTTGTTATAAATCATTTCAAAACTGCGGAAAAAATCCTGGCCCTAATTATACTTTTAACATTTTTCATCATTAAATAATTTCATTAATTCTATTTATGTATGTTTTGTACAGTGAGCAATGCCAAGAAAACGCAAAGGGGCTGATTTGAGCCGCAGTACAAGTAAAGCTCGAAACTTGCGAAATAGCAGATCCGAAAGAACAGAAGAACAAATCCAGCAACAAAATACTGATGCACGTGTCAGAATGGCGCAATTGCATCAAGAAGAGCCGGAAGATACACGAGCTGAACGCAATGAAGTCAGAAGATTAGAACAACGACAATCACGCCGTTTCACAGTCAATAGACGAAGAACAAATGACCAACAACGACAACAGGTACATCGAGCATTTATATCTGATTCATTCCTGCGTCTAGCATTCCAGTATGAGCCCGATATTGAATATTATGCTCATTCAAAAGTGGTAATTGGTGCTATGGACAAGGAATGTCCGCATTGTCATGCTCTGAAATTCAAAAATGAGCCAGCTGGGATGTGTTGCGCGTCAGGAAAAGTGCAACTACCTGAAATTGAAACACCACCTGAACCATTGAACAGCTTACCTATCGGCACAGATCCAGATTCTAACGTGTTCCTGAAGTCAATTCGAAGATTCAATTCATGCTTTCAAATGACATTGTTCGGAGCAACAGAAATAGTTCGAAATACTAATGCAACTGGTCAACAATTCAATTCTACATTCAAAATCAGAGGCCAAGTTTATCATAAAATGGGCTCACTGCTGCCAATGCCAAAGGAACCACATAAATTCTTACAAATCTACTTTATGGGCGGCGAGGATTCCGGAAGCGCACTTGCCAATCGCGTGAATGCACGTTGTGATTATAATAACCTTGATTCACTTTATGCCAGGCGCATCGTCAGCGAGCTAGATGCTCTTTTGAACGAGCACAACGAGTTGTTGAAAATATTCAAATCACATATGCACCAATTACAAAGCGATAATCACGCTATCGTCATTAATCCTGATAAAACACCAGCTGGAGAGCATATTCGTAGATTCAATGCACCCGTTGTTGATGATGTTGCTGGAATCATGGTTGGCGATTGTACAGCTGCACGAGAAATTGTGATTCGTAGAAGAAATAATAATCTTCAGTTCATTGCTGACACACATCGTTCATATGACGCTCTCCAATATCCGCTAATATTCTGGAAGGGACAAGACGGATATTGCATTAACATAAAACAACGAGATCCCGTATCAGGTACTTCATTGATTATTAATTTATAAGAATAAACACTCAGCATAAAATAGCTTTAAAAATTATCTAATATTTATCTCGATTATTTTACTAAATTAAATAATTAATTTTATACACGTGTTCATATTAATATTTAATATTGTTTTTATTTAAAAACAAATATTTTATTAAATTAATGCTTTGCCAACGGTATTAATAACATTTTTACAGCACTTTTATTAATTTATTTCTATTAATTAGTTGCATGCAAAATTAAAGTTAGTGTTTTATTATGCCAAGTAAGTATAACTTCTAAAGTGCTTACATAAGTACACGAACCCTTTTTTTATGTGTAAACATCTTAGCTCACAATTAAATTATTGAACGTAATAAATTTAAATTAATTTTCATGAACAAATATTACAGGAGCTGAAACAAACAAGAACGTTAGCTCAAAGGATTATTATGCGTACCGATTAATGATTAGACGTGGCCTGGACAACGTCATTTTACGATGTCGTGAGCTTTGTCAACAATTCATGGTCGACATGTACGCGAAGATTGAGAGCGAACGACTACGATACTTACGATATAATCAACAAAAGCTGCGCGCGGAAGAGTACATTCATTTGCGAGACGCTATCAACAACAACGCCGACGTCGCCGAAATTGGTAACCATGTCATTTTACCATCATCGTACGTAGGCAGTCCACGTCATATGCAAGAATATATACAGGATGCTCTGACTTTCGTGCGCGAATATGGACGACCATGTTTATTTATCACGTTCACATGTAATCCAAAATGGCCAGAGATTACATCTTTGCTACTGCCTGGCCAAAATGCAATACATCGCCATGACCTTACAGCACGTGCGTTCAGACAAAAGTTGAAGTCTTTAATAAGTTTCATTACTAAATCACATGTATTTGGTCCCACACGTTGCTGGATGTATTCGGTTGAGTGGCAAAAGCGAGGATTACCTCATGCACACATTTTGGTTTGGTTCATCGACAAAATCCGTCCTGAAGAAATCGATAGTATCATTTCTGCGGAAATTCCAGATCCATCCACTGACCAACTGCTGTTTGATATTGTTACAACAAACATGATTCATGGTCCATGTGGTACTCTTAATAGTTCATCGCCTTGCATGACTGATGGAAAATGTACTAAAAATTTCCCTAAAGATTTTACCAATGATACGGTCACAAATGTCGACGGATACCCAATATATCGTCGAAGAAATCCTGAAAATGGCGGACAGTCATTTATTAAAAATATCATCAACACAGACATTGATATTGACAATCGTTGGGTGGTGCCATATTCGCCTCTGCTGAGCAAGACATATAATGCTCATATTAATGTTGAGTTCTGCAGTTCTGTGAAGAGCATCAAATACATTTGCAAGTATGTCCATAAAGGCAGTGATATGGCTGTGTTTAGAGTGGAAAATACTAATGTGAATGCTTCTCCAGTGAATAAAAACGATGAAATAACGCTCTACCAAATTGGTCGGTACATCAGCTCCAATGAAGCTGCTTGGCGTATCTTTGGTTTTCCAATTCATGAACGGGATCCAGCAGTTGTTCAGTTAGCCATCCATCTTGAAAACGGTCAGCGTGTATTTTTCACGAACGAGACAGCGATTGATCGTGTAATAAATCCACCTAAAACTACACTCACTGCATTTTTTGAATTGTGTAATCGTGCGGATGATTTTGGTGCCTTTGCACGAACATTACTCTATTCACAAGTACCACGCTATTTCACATGGACTCAAACAAAAACATGGATGCCCCGCAAGCAAGGCTCACCAGTTGCTGCATGTCTCAATTTATTTAAATCAAACGCCTTGGGGCGATTATTTACAGTCAATCCAAGACACACGGAGTGCTTTTATCTTCGACTGTTGTTGGTTAATGTTACTGGCCCATTATCATTTCAAGATATACGTAAAGTGAATGGGCAACAATATCCAACGTATAAAGATGCATGCCTTGCACTCGGCTTGCTGGAAGACGACAACCAGTGGGAATGCATGCTTGCTGAAGCTGAATTGAACTGTACAGCAATACAAATTCGTCTACTATTCGCTATAGTGTTGACTACATGTTTCCCAGCCCGAGCACAGATATTATGGGAAAATCACAAAGATTCAATGACTGATGATATATTGCATCAACATCGTATACGGTGCCACGATCTAACCATAACATTCAGCGACGAAATGTACAATGAAGCATTGATTGCTATTGAGGATCTTTGCATTGTCATTGCCAACTTACCACTTAGTAATTTCGGTATGAATTCGCCAAATCGAACTGCATCCGATTTAATGAATACTGAAATGAATCGTGAACTGCAGTACAGTACTGTAGAAATGGCAGCGATTGTTGCCCGCAATGTCCCACTAATGAATGAGGAACAAAGAACCATTTATGATCGCATTATGCTCGCAGTTTCAGCTGGACAAGGTGGGTTCTTCTTTTTGGATGCACCGGGTGGAACTGGCAAAACATTCGTTATTTCGCTAATTCTTGCTGAAATACGATCAAATAATGGCATCGCATTGGCCGTTGCATCATCGGGCATTGCAGCAACTTTATTGGATGGAGGTAGAACAGCTCATTCAGTATTTAAGCTGCCACTAAATATTCAGAATAACCCTGACGCAGTATGCAACATTAAGAAACAATCGTCCATGGCCACTGTGCTGAAACGGTGTAAAATTATTATTTGGGATGAATGTACTATAGCACACAAACATTCACTTGAGGCGTTGAACAGGACATTGAAAGATATTAAAAACAATGACAAACTATTTGGCGGAACTCTGTTGGTCCTTTCAGGTGATTTCAGACAAACACTTCCAGTCATTCCACGTTCAACATACGCTGATGAGATCAACGCTTGCTTAAAATCATCTCCATTGTGGCGTAATGTTGAAAAATTACAGCTAAAAATAAATATGCGCGTTCAAATGCTTCAAGATCCATCCGCTGAAACATTTTCAAAACAACTCTTAGATATCGGTGATGGAAAAGTTGCTATAGATGAAACTGGATACGTAAAATTACCGACCGATTTCTGCACAATCGCTGATTCGCAAGATACTCTCATTGAACAAATATTTCCCGATGTACACACACAGTACATAAATCATGAGTGGCTTGCAGAAAGAGCGATTTTAGCAGCAAAAAATGTAGACGTCGACAATTTAAATCTGAAGATACAAATGTTGTTGCCAGGGAACTTGGTATCATATAAATCTATTGATACAGTTTGCGACGACAGCGAAGCAGTAAATTTTCCCACAGAGTTTTTGAACTCACTGGATTTGCCAGGCATGCCACCGCATAATTTACAATTAAAGGTTGGATCTCCAATTATCTTGCTTCGTAATTTGAACCCGCCCCGGCTGTGCAACGGTACGCGATTAGTCATTCAAAAATTAATGAAAAACGTGATCGAAGCCAGGATTTTAAATGGCAAGTTCAGAGGTGAAAATATACTCATGCCACGGATTCCTATTATACCTACAGATGTGCCAATTCAATTCAAACGTATTCAGTTTCCGATTAGATTGGCATTTGCAATGACTATCAACAAATCCCAAGGTCAAACGATGTCTGTTTGTGGATTAGATTTGAGAACACCATGTTTTTCACACGGACAATTATACGTGGCATGCTCTCGAGTGGGTAAACCATCCAGTTTGTTTGTGTTAGCTAAAGATGGACTAACAAAAAATATTGTTCACGCTATAGCATTAAGAGATTGATATTGTTTAATAGTGTTACTGTCGTAATTGTTTAATTAATGATATATAATTTTAAGGAATAAATTATAATAACTTAAAAATAATGTTTGCCTTTTGTTATTTTTATATTTCCTCATCGTTCACAGCGCTCCATGCTTATTTCACGCATATACCACATTCGTACATACATACAATATACACATTCTAACATACATTACAATAAGTAAGCTATTTTATGTCTACACTAGAAATTACTAGGAAATTATTTATATGGCAAAACAATGTTTGCCGGGTCAGCTAGTATATATATAATTATGACAGTTGCATTAGTATTTCGAACTATTTCTGTTGCTCCGAACGATGTCATTTGAAAGCATGAATTGAATCTTCGAATTGACTTCAGGAACACGTTAGAATCTGGATCCGTGCCGATAAGTAAGCCGTTCAATGGTTCAGGTGGTGTTTCAATTTCAGGTAGTTGCACTTTTCCTGACGCGCAACACATCCCAGCTGGCTCATTTTTGAATTTCAGAGCATGACAATGCGGACATTCCTTGTCCATAGCACCAATTACCACTTTTGAATGAGCATAATATTCAATATCGGGCTCATACTGGAATGCTAGACGCAGGAATGAATCAGATATAAATGCTCGATGTACCTGTTGTCGTTGTTGGTCATTTGTTCTTCGTCTATTGACTGTGAAACGGCGTGATTGTCGTTGTTCTAATCTTCTGACTTCATTGCGTTCAGCTCGTGTATCTTCCGGCTCTTCTTGATGCAATTGCGCCATTCTGACACGTGCATCAGTATTTTGTTGCTGGATTTGTTCTTCTGTTCTTTCGGATCTGCTATTTCGCAAGTTTCGAGCTTTACTTGTACTGCGGCTCAAATCAGCCCCTTTGCGTTTTCTTGGCATTGCTCACTGTACAAAACATACATAAATAGAATTAATGAAATTATTTAATGATGAAAAATGTTAAAAGTATAATTAGGGCCAGGATTTTTTCCGCAGTTTTGAAATGATTTATAACAAAAATATAAGTTTTATGGAAAAAATTTTCAAACAAAAGTAAAAAATTAAATTTTATGAAAACATTCCCATCCCTACTCCGTGCTGTTTACTGGGTCAGAAGTGACACCTGTAGACATCTGGCGGGGATAACTAATTAAATGACGATTGATCAGTTTTCGACCGGAGATAATTTTTTCATACAACCAATATTTCCATTGACATTTCAAAATAAAGATTCATAATGATTGATTTGTTGGAAACTATGAAAATCTTAATGGTTCAATTACATTGTTTTAATAAAATTAAATTAAAATTACATTTTATAAGATCAACAACATTTTCGATATAAATAAAAAAAAGTATACACCAATCCCTCGCATAGCACGTCTTCACTTAATGCGAATTCAGTTAGCACGATGTAAATTTTACTGCCCTAGTCTCGAATAGCACGTCTGTAAATTTCAGTTAGCACGAAATCGCCACAGGCTAAAAAAAATCTCGGAAACGACGCGACGTCAGGTATGGAATTCGAGGGGGGAAGAGTGGTTTGGAATGCGAGGGGAAAGAGATGCGCACGCAGATAAACAAACACCGGGCCACTGTTGATGCCCGGCCGCAGACCAGGCCGTACCGTTGATGTCCGGCTGCAGACCAGGCCGTACCGTACAGAAACCAAAGCAGATGAAATTGGACACGTTTTTTAAAAAAAAAGCAAGATGATAGTGTTAATTTCACCCCAGAAAATATTTAACTAACTTTTATGTTTTGTATATGTACATATTGTACATACAGTAAACTCCCGGTATATCGCGCCCCGATTGATCGCAGAATCGGGTATATCGCGGATCAAACCATGTCCCCCAGTCAGAAATGAATAATAATAATGGAATAAATGGTTGACAGCCGATTAGGATAATTTTGCGTTGTAACTAACAAACTAAGCATCGGGCAGAAAAAAGCCTAGGCGTAGAAAATGTCCGCAGTAAAATTCTAAACAAGATATCTCCGTACATTATTCCTCTATCTTGTAGGGTTTTCAAATTATGGTCCAATCCAGCCCAGTGATATTTTCTGAAACACTAGTTCTTAACGTCGCTTTATCTCACAAATGAAACATCGGACAGGGGACCTGATAAAGCCCACCATCCAGCGACATTATCCAGCGTGACTCGGCTGGGGATTGATGTTGGATAGGCTTGGTTGTCGGCAAGCGCTGGGTAGGGAGAGGCTAGCCGAGAACATGGAGAGAGGTAGAGATTAGAGCGGGCAGAAACACCAGGGGGAGTGGGGGAGGGAATGTGTTCACGCAGCACACAGGCAGAGCATGAGTCACTTGACTGAGCAGCGTCGCTGCGTACAAGGCAAAATCAGGTAGTCCGGTGTTTAAAATTCCACTCCAGAATCTTAATTGGTACTTTACTGGACATATGTATATAAATGTTTTGTTACAACTTAAACCTACAGACGTAATATTATTGGGTAATTCATTGTATTATACAAGTTCATCTTTTTACTTTGGTATAATGTTTTAACATTAAATAGTAAAGTAAATCGGCTAGCGTATTTTTAATCTTTGCCCAGGAATTCCCAGTGGTCCAATATTTACGTGAACCATACTGTACCACTTTTGCCGTGAGGTAGTAAACAAGTCCCGGAAATGTTTATGTGTAGCGGTCTCCCGACCTTTAAACAGAGGCTGGGGAATATAACACTTGCCGATCCGAGCCACACACACTCAGCAACTCGACACAGCGTTTGGTGAAATAAGTAAAGACAAAGTTTAACACGGTTTTTAATACGGCGTCACTGATTGCGCTAAAATTAAATTGGCGCAATTTTTGTTTCCCACATGTGACCATTTATAATTTACTGTAAGCATGGATAATAAAGTTTAACCACTTGACACGATAGACGATTCTTTATTTTTTATCGTACGAATGCTAGAATCGTTTTTTTCCTGTATCTGCGGCCTGCTTCTACAAAAGACAAGCTATCTGTAAGTAAATCTAGAATTTTTATTTTGTCAATCAAACTCGGTACTTTGCGATTCATATTCGGTTTGAAGTTTCACTACGGCCTTTCTTTTTAGAAGACTTTGACCACAGAATCGTGTGTAACCGCACACACTGCACTTACTTTTTTACGGACACTGACGAAGCAGATACTGTGGCTGACACCACGAGACTGGCAGCAGCTTGTGTGCCGCACGTGTGTTTGGCGGCGTTTGGCGCGCTCGTAGGCCGTGCGACAAACTGTGCGCGGCACGCGGAAAAATAAAAACAATTCAACATTTAATATTTATCTTTAAAATTTATTATTTTTATTTTTCACCCGTGTTTAGTGGAAACTGCGTGCTTGCCGACCTATTAGAACACAGGCGGTGTTTTATGACTTTTGACCTTGGTCACATCGAAACATCGCGGTTATGCAACAACGCGGGTAAAAGTTATGTCCCCCGACAACCGCGTTAAATAGGGAGTGTACCCGTATTTTAATGTTATGTTTGTGCTCTAGGGAAAATCTAAATCTGTTTATCTGTTAACTGATTTGTTTACATAGCCGCTTTTATAAGAGGTGTGCATTACAAATTAAATGTTTACATATGGCTGTGTGTTTTAAAGTTATATAAAACCGGTTCTTAATTTCATAAAAGTGTTTTAATTGTGTTAAGTTTTAAACGTAATAACAAAGGATCCAGCTGCTTGCAACAGCAGGCAGACAGACGCGCGCGCGTGTTGAAGGTCACGCCTGGGCGGGCAAGCCAACCTGCTGACTGACGGTAAATATGTTACCACTTATCTCCCGTTACACTGTGCCATGTTTTCTTTATCTAACGTATTCGGTGGTAGGCTTAAAAAGATAAATGATATGACATATGCATTTTCAAGTATTATTCTACGCATTTATATTATGTAAAGATTACTTCCCTACACATCTTGGAACACATTAAATAATTTAGCCTTATATTTATGGGGACTAATGCTTCAGAATACGCGATTTCGATTAACACGAACATTTTTAGGAACGAATTAGTCGTGCTAAGTGAGGGATTGGTGTACTTACAACACAAAATCCGTTGTTATTGGAAGCTCGTGTCACGTGTTGAGTACTTTTGAGGTTATAAAATCACTTGATTAACTAATCGTGCAAAATACACTCAAAATTGATAATTTAATTATTATTGATAAAATAGGAATGATTAAAAGTTAATATGAGAGTTACACTGAAATAGCAAAATAATAGTTGTCAACGTTACTACTACACTTGATGCATAAACAATAATGATGGCCGACAACTGTGTAGGGAGTGAGAAAGAAAGGAGACCGGCTTCGTTCTCATCCCTACTCCGTGCTGTTTACTGGGTCAGAAGTGACACCTGTAGACATCTGGCGGGGATAACTAATTAAATGACGATTGATCAGTTTTCGACCGGAAAGGAAAAATGATTAAATTACTAAAATGGCTATTAAAAAATAAGGGTTGATCGTAGAAGGGTGAAAATTGAGGATTGTATGTATTTTTGTATGTTGTATCATAAAAAAATAGAAATTAAAAATGTTGTCTAAAAAATAAAATAAAAATTTAGGGGTGGACTACCCCTAACATTTAGGGGGATGAAAAATAGATGTTGGCCGATTCTCATAGATACCGGATAAGCACAAAAAATTTCATCAAAATCGGTCAAGCCGTTTCGGAGGAGTATGGCAATTTTTGATATTTAAAGTACTTGCAAAATTTCAACGGTGATGAGGACTGCACTAACAATGAAATAGCCGTTGCCATAGAGACGAATGAAGCATCAACAAAGCAACAGCTGTTGCCATGGTGATTTCCTACCAAAAACTGGAAAAAAAAAATTTAGGGGTGGACTACCCCTAACATTTAGGGGGATGAAAAATAGATGTTGGCCGATTCTCATAGATACCGGATAAGCACAAAAAATTTCATCAAAATTGGTCAAGCCGTTTCGGAGGAGTATGGCAACGAAAACTGTGACACGAGAATTTTATATATAAGATATATATATATATATATATATATATATATATATATATATATATATATATATATATATATACACACACACACACACACACACACACCAACATTTAATTCATGCAGAAGTTCCATCTAAATTTCAAAAAGACTATCTTCCTTTTTCAGTGTACACTAACCTTCATGTGGTAGACATAACCTAACATTTTTAATAAGTAAAACTTTTTAATAGGACATTAAAAAAAAGTCGAATGTGAATTAAGTTACCTATCTATGTGACAAAACCTGCTGACTGCAATTGCTGTTTTCTTGGAAGAATGCTGCTCTTCAGAAGAAACTTTAGACATTTTTTGGGGTGGTTCTGGGTCGTCATTATCTTTTCTCCATTTGGAAAACTTAATTGACGTAAGTCTGCTCATCGCAAATCACCTCAAGAACAATAATATTGTAAACGTAACGTAAGAAGTGGGGTTATAGAAATTTGCGTCGGATAAAAGACAAACGAGAAATAATGATGACTGCCGCAACTAGGCTAGTTAACTTAGTACCGTACTGTAAAATTTACCGGACCAGTACTTTTAATACACAAGATTAAATTAATATTTTCAGTACCTGACTGTTATAACCAAAAAGGCCAAAGAAAATAAATACATCCCAGTAATTTAAAATACGTAATTTACGTAATCATTTCCTACCGCATTTGTCTTGTGTTAACTTGATCACGTTAGTTTTGCCCAAATACGAGAGTTCTCGTACATGCGCTTTAGTTTGACGTATGGGGTACGCAATCTTTGGTGATTGTACAACACTTCTCATACACGCACTATAGTTAAAGGTATAATATACAATACCTTTGGCATTTGTACGATAGTTTATATTACGTAGTACGAGAAATGCATACAAAATTCTCTACAGTAAACAAAAAACAAAGCGCTTCTATATGAAAAAATGCTATGCGAGTTATGCAACGATTAATAAGAAGTTTTTTTTTATTTTGTCTGCTCTTGAAACTTTTGATGCAACGATTATGCGATTAAAGTCGGAATATTACAAGTAATGGAATTTTGTTGTGCTGTTTTGTGGATGGTCTCAAATGGGGTTAGAAAATTAGAAAAACATAATTTTTTAAAGGAATGTTCGGTTTTTTGAATATATTTTAAGAGGTTTCGAACCGAACCAAACCCTTACGTTCAGTTTGGTTCAGTTTGAAATTTTCGAACTTCGCCCAACACTATAAAGAGCCACAGTTTTCTCAAGTAAAACATCTCCTGAACTGGTAGACATGGCAAAGGCAAGTTCTGCGTGTAGTCGAATACAATGGCTACTACATCATCTCTTTCCTTACAAAGCTTGGTTATGTCTTGAAGTTTTCTGTAAAATTTTGATGCACGTCTCTTATGAATGAGTAACTCTGCCGCTGCCACCCTTTTCGCTGTCTCATTGATAAAAGTGGATTTCAACTTGGCCCCAAGGTCTTCACATGTAGAGCATACATCTACTTGTGGACGGCCAAACCTATAGTTAAAGTTCTCCCTGAAGTATTTTAGGTAGAACTCATACTTAACATGAAGACTTGAATACCTGCAACAGAAAAGTTCGTACATTTTTTTTTACAGTTAAAACTGCATCCAGGTAAACGGCTGGTTTCCCACTGTAATGTGTATAGTGCTTGGGAAAAGACTTGATATGGTCATCAATGGCAGCAATCACTTCACTTCCTAAAACATTTTCCCGATTAAGATGTTTTCCTCTGTTGTCTTTAGGGGACTTCCCACTTGCCAAGAGTGATGTTAGGCGATGAACAGCCTTATTACCAACTGAATGTAAACTTAGAAATGCCTTACGACAGACATGTATCCTTTGTGATCCATTCTTAACGTAATAGTTGAAAGCTGAAGTTTTGACAAAGGCTGGTTCTTTTTTTCTGTTTCTCCATCTTGTGATTGGAAGGCATTCAATAAGTTCACAAAGGTACAAGTCTTGCTCATTTTTGTTTTTCCATCATACAAATCCGAAATGATGGCTATTTGTTGTTCTTCTGTGAATTTGTTGAAACACTTCCTTCGACAACTGGAAAGAAAGACAAAAATGTTAATGTCCTGGTGTATGAGCTTGCCCTCTCCTCATAAATGCTGCACAAGTTAAAACCTTCCTTTAAATAAAATATTTCCATACTGGCCATTTTATCTATACATATACAGCAAACTAATGCTCTTAACTGTGTGCAGTTTGCAAGCACAGGCCTATGTTACACATTAACACAAAGGCTGTTTCCAAACACTCCCCAAATATACGCATATATCTTAGGTGTGCAGTGACCTCCAAACTGAATTATCTAAGGAGACCCCTTCAAGAAATTGAGACAAATTACAACAATGGTAATATGCTTACCTACAAGGTGTACCAGTGGTTTTAGCATGTACAAGAAACCCTTTTGATGTTGTGTACTGCAATCCTCTTGCTTTAGCTAACTTCCTCTTTTCTTTTCTTTCTTCTCTTATGATCTTCAAATTCTGATTCACTAGCACTCATAATTAAACACACCAGAATAACTTTACTTTGCTGCAGTGTTTATACTTTCATGCAAAACAAACAGAACAAGAAGGCAAGTTCATAGAGATCACAGACAATGTAACAAGGTGTTGCAGGTACTGAAAACTGTATTTTATGTAAAATTAAGTTGCCTTAAAGTTATTGACATGTGGCGCTGCCAAGTGATAAACTGTGGTACTGTTTCAGTACATGTTTATTGATTGGAACAAGGATATATGTCCTGGACATTTTTCTTTTTTCCATTCATCAATATTTTTATGTAACCACAGCAGTTGCACTATGTAACGGACTTTTTTCCTTTTCACACCATATTGTAGGCAGAAAGAAATAGAACATTTTGTATACCTCAGTTCATTTTCGCCAAATTTGGACTCATTTTCTTTTTCCAATCACTGATTAAATTATAAAAAATTTGACCAGTCATGATTTTTAAATAAATTATAAATACCAAGAAAGTCACCATTTTTAAAGTTTTTTAACAAAGTGAATGTATCAGAGCTGTAGGGGAAACAACAAAGGATATGCTTTACAGAGCTGCCAGCTATTACGAATTTTTCCATAATTATTACAGATTTAACACCGAATTACGGAATTACGGAACATGCAGGTTTATTACGGAAACAAGGCTTTGTGCTGCATGGTAACGGAAAAAATTTTGTTTCTGGTGTACGTGTTTCGTGAACGCAGTTCGAATACATCACGTGGTTGCACTAATAATGGAACTAGTATGTGTAGGAATGTACTGTCGAAATAAGTAGATTAATTCTCGTGTTTTTAATATAATAATGGGATGGTATTACGTCCGTTGTTATGACACAACTAGTACATATTCTCGGACTTTTCGTTTGTTGGCTACTTACATCACAATAATTTTTGTACGGTAATTTGTAGACATCCGCGAATTGTGATTTTTCAGTTCGAATCGAATTCAAATCGAATTTCAAAAAAATTCACGAGTTTCAAATTTTTTTCGAATCAAATTTGGGAATATTTATTAAAATAACATAGATCATTAAAAAATTTTAACATACCACCTTTAAAAAACTTGTCACATAATTCACAGTTTAAATCAAGTAACTAAAATTAAAGTGAGACTATTTTGAAGAAGCACAACCAGATTCTCAAAAATTAAATATATATATATATATATATATATGTCTATAGCACTAACATAAATCACTACGCAAATCATTTCAAATTGTCATGGAGAAAGGTGAGATCATCGACATGGTGCGGCAACAACAATTCTCTGCGGCTGGTAACTATGTTGCCTGCTGTAGAGAAAACTCTCTCACTTGCCACCTTATTTAGCATGTTTGACTTTCAAGGATAAAAATATTAATAAAAATATCACAGCATAAAGAAGTTGTACAAAAAAAATTTATCGTTTTTATAGCTTAAGCATAGCACATTTTATTCTAAAATCAAGTTTATAATTAGGGGTAAGACCGTGGGTTCACTCTTAGCTGAGTTTTGAAATAAACAAACACAGTCGTATCACTGTGCCGCGTCAGCAAGTGATAGGCTGAATTCATCTTGCGCGCCAAGCACTAGTAGCAACACACAAACTTCAGTACAGTCGGTGCTAATAAAATAACAGAGAAGTAATATAACAGGAAGCACCGTAGCACTTTGTTCAGCGTAGGTGGTTCATTTGCGAAGAAAAAACTATGCACTTTACGCCTAATAGCCGTCTTCACAAAATCATCACAAGTTTTGATAACAGGATACTTAAGTTTCCTTTTCTTCCCGGGAATTGTTAATGTCCCAGTGTCCTGTAATTCTTTCCTTGCACAAAGCACACTGCTCTTCGAAACACCCGTAAATTCCACAGTTAAACCCACGATATCGTTCACACGACAATCCGGATATTTGTCTGAAAATGTTTTAAAAACATTCAACACAACAGTTTTCTGTGCACTTTTCAAAGGCTTTCCCATTCTGTGCTTTACAAAACTCAGTCCGGCGTCAGCCATAACAAACCGTGCGCGCGCGAATCCAAAATACAACTGTTGCGCCGGGCATCAACTGTACACCGTACACACGGCATCTGCTAAAAAATTGTAAGAAAATACTTGCTGACACATTAAACTGTATTGGATATTAATGGTGAAATGCTATGATGCTATATAACAATTATTATAAAAAAGGCCGTGTAAAAATACTTACAAATGGTACGTAACCAAGGAGTAGGGACTATTTCTTGCGCACGAATATAGTGCGCGGTGGCCGGCAGCCAATGAAAATGTTTGTTTACAAGAGGCTTTGTTTATTCCAAAACTCAGGTAAGAGTGAACGGAGAATATTATTATGCAAAAAAAAAATTTAAAAAATCCATACAAACAAAACCTATTCATGGAAAGTATGTTTATTTAAAAAGTAGACTTTTCGAAAGCAAGCTAAATAAGTTAAATTAATAAGTGATGCAATAAAACCATTTTATTCAACGTAAAAAAAATAAACCCGTAACAAGAACGTGATTTGTAACTATACGCATAACAATCGTGCGGATTAACTCGGTTATTGACAGAGCGCGCGCGCGCATGCAGTCTGCGAGCTATCAATATCAATTTTCGACTACGTGCGCGCGCTCTATACAGGAATACAGGAATCAACACAACCAAACTGGCGCTGCTTACGTTTTTATAAGCTGTATAAAGCAACTCCCGAGACGTAAAAGATGAAGTTTTTAACTTTTAAAAACGTCTTTAAAACATGATTTACACATCAGATTACTTTGTAATAGGATTAATTAAGTTAGTAAGCAGTTTTATCAGAACGAACGGCGTAAACTGCGTAAAGCAATAGGTGTGTCGTAAACAACAGGAATTCATTGCATTACCTACATCAAATGAGGTTAAAACGGGACAGAAATAAAATGGTTCAATTAACGTGAAAACATAAATAACGGTAACGTAAATAAGGGGTTTCGATGTATAATTTTTTGTAAGTGGAAGATGTAATCGCCCATTTACATTTCTTTTAAAAATGGGGGAAGGGGATGTCTTATATTAGTGTACCCGGGTCAGATTTTGCAAGTCGAATTATTGTAAAATGAATTTGATTCGAATTTACGAAACGAATATCAAAAAATTCGAACTCGAATTCGGAAATTTCAAATATTCGCAGAACCCTAGTAATTTGGCTAACCTGTGTTATTTTAATTTATTTCTTGAAAGCCATTTTTTTTATCAAAATGTTTTTGTCGTGTCTACAGACGTGAAAATGTTTTATGTTTTTCAATAGTGTTGTGTTCTGTGTTCTTCAGTGCCGGTTGTAGAAATGAAGCGTGTGACAGAAAAATGTGTATGAGGGGGGGGGGGGGGGGAAGGTGTTGAAAAGAACGCAATTCTTCATAACTTTTGACCTAACTATTCAAAAGAATGGCCATGCTTGTCGTCTTCAAATGTTTCGGAACGCCATGCATGTGTGTCTTTTCGATTGCACATGGTGGAAGGGATGACTGTAGACGGCATATTGAATCCAAGAAACATGAACATTTTATAGCCACGACGAGCAATAAATCTATATTGTCTTTTTCGCTACATCTGAAGAAACGAAAGTAAGGAAAGCAGTCTTATTGTTTACAATTTCTTTTGTTTGTCTGCTGTTTTTTGTTTTACCAGACAGTTCTTATCTAACCAGGATAAAAGAAGCAAATTATGTGATAGTTGTTCAAAAGTTTAACTTTGAATACTTTGAATTGAAGATTCAAAATTTCCAGTATAATCATTGACATTTCTTACATATTCAGATGGTTGTATACTTCAAATAGTTTTTTATTCTTAATTTGCATTGTATTCATATACATAGGCGCATATTTTTCATTTTTTTTTGCATATTATTGTCTTTGTTTTATCTTGTGTGTCATAATTCCCCAGGAAAAATTTATCGTGCATGATTTACATGTATTTTTTCATATAATTGTCATTACTGATGGGTGTAATATGAGGTTTGCAGCTCTTTGCTAACTGTTAATACAGGATGAAACATCTCTTCTCTGATGAGCACTTCCAAAGATTTTGTGATTGAACATCGAGAAAAGTTTGTATACACAAATCTAAAAGATTTTGCATTGGTCAAATATTATTGCACTGATTCAAGACGAAGTAAAATTGAGTAAACATTGCACCTTAGATTTGATGTGGGGACGCAAGATGATGTCAATATTTTTGTTAAACCAGTCAATAGCAGGAATATTGAAATCACCAAGTACCAGTACATTGTCTAGACAGATGACTAGTTTATCTTCAAGAAACTCAATATAGGCTAGGTATGTAGTCGTAGTTGTATTTGGAGGGAAATAAATATTACCGAGAGTGCTGAAGTTAATAGAAGAGATTTTAATTCTTAGCCAGGTAGCTTCAATCCCCAGAAAATTAGGATTGGCAATTTGTTTAACCAATAGGAATTTATATTTGTTAAAAACAACTAAAACACCACCACCTCTTTTCTTTACGCTAAGAAGAGTGTCTTAAAAATAAGGACTGATCATTAAAGTAATGTGAATTAATGCTGTTTTCATTAAATCAAGTTTCATTATACGTACCAAACTTCCATGAGGCAAATGACATTGTCATTTGAGTTTACAAACATTTCTTGAAATTCATTGCATATAGTCCTAAGTCCTCTAAAATTTTGATAATTAACTACCCAGTCTTTTGTAACTGACTGCATAGAGGACATAAGCTGCTGCTCCTCCAGGCATCTGGAATGAAGTACAGGCAGCAGCAGTGGCAGTAGCAGTGGGAGAAGTTTCTAAAAGGGTTCAAGACACTGCTAACGATTTGATCTGGGTGTAATTTCCCATAAAAGAGGCTTTTGAGACAATCATTTGGCCAAAATATTATATTATATATTCTGTCAAGTCACCTTCTAAGACAGACACATGAAAGGATGCATAGCTATTGAATTTAGTACAGAGTTCTGTTACTCTGATTGGGTCATCTTGATTTCATTCAATATGTAGTCTTTGATTTCCTTTTTCATGAATGTCCAGTTCAAATATAGTGAAAAAGAGTGCTTTTGTCATCTTAACAATTTGTTTTGATATACATAGTTTTTAGCATAGAACTGTTGTTCCTAATTCCTACTTTGATGGATTTATTTTTACAGACTTGTTAATGTTTAGTGTCAATGCACCCGTTGGCATTGTACAACAGTAAAACCTAACTGTCAGGACTTAGGTTGTTCGTTTTTACGGTTGTGACTTCATGGGTTTTTTGCAGAGTCGAGTTGCAGTTACAAGACGTTGAGGATGTTTCAATGCGAACAGCTGTCTTGTTGTTATGCACTTTTTTTAACACTTGACTGACTATATGTGATGTCTTGATCGTTCTTGTAAATTAGAGATTACTTAATTAAAAGCAGCTCTTGTCTGATTTCAACTGTTTGAGTTCTGGAATCAATCAGCAGGGTTTTTAAAATGATATTTTCATTTTTAAGTTCTTCAACTTTGTCACATTAAGACTTTGTGGATTTAATTAAATCATCAATATTGGTGACTTCAAAGATGGTGGATCTTGATTACCTGTTACTTTGGAATCTGTTTTCTTTGAGGAAGACAAACATATTAAGGTGCTCGTAATCCTTTCATGTTCCTGATGAAATGCACACATCAACATCTTGATTTTCTTTTTCATTTCATCTACTGAACATTCATACTTATAGTAAGTAGTTTTAATTTTTTCCCTTTTCACTTTTCTGTCTATGTATGAAGCACTTTTGTTGCTCCTCAACTCCGGTGACATAAGATAGTCTTTGACAAATTAAGGGTTATTTTTTTCTATGTATTCCACTGCATGTCGCCCATTTTCTGCCACACTCATCCACTGCCCCTTGGATGATGGCAACATCGTACTGAAGTGAATTTCACGGCCTCTACCATCCTACTCCTCCTTCTTCGTTCCACTCTCCGCCTCCCGCCGCCTTCCCTCCCCTTTCTTGCTTCCCTCCCTCATCAGCTCTGCGCTTGCGCGGCGACCCGGGTGCTAGGGTATTTAAGCCCCGGAGAGCTGTCTCTCGGGTGGAGTATTAATATTTAAAATTTTCAGATAATCCGCTTTGGTGGATCAGTCAGGACTTGCGTACTCTTCTATGTAGTAATTTAGTTTGTTAGACGTAGGAGCGGCGTGGTATCCGGTGAGCATGGCGACTTTTGGTTTATAATCTAACTTCGTTGCGACAGAAGGTGGCTCTGTCTACTATGTAAAATTTCTGGTTAACTTCTTGTCTTGTTTCAAATTTTCTGATTCGGATACCACCTTGTAAAAATTTGGTTCGGTGCGTTAACGATTTTGTTGGGTTGATAGTGTGATCGCCCCTTAACGGTAGCTCTTGTGTTCCTAGTCTGCCATGACTAGTTTAACCAGGCCACATTCGCGTGGTTGTTATAATTTCGTTCACTGTAATGCGTATACTTTGTGCACCTAAATTCCTTCCTTTATGGTGCTATGCATTTTGTTTTATGCTCGTTGAATTTCCCCATTTTGTATAACTTAGGACAGGCCATTGCCTTGATGTACGTTACGAGTATAGGTGCTATGTTGAGCCCAACACACGTAAATTCAATGTTAGGCGTTTGGCCGATTCTTTCTGTGACACGTAATGTTTTTTTCTAACGCACTACTTACGCTGGCCTGGGGGCATGTAATTTACAATGTAACGTACTTAAAGTAGAACTTCTGAATGATACCTTAAGATATGTACTTACGGCTTCAATTTACGACGTCGTATTTTAGAGTCCCAAAAAAGTTGGACGTAATATATGTGTCTTGTTTGATTTAGCCTCATGTTAAATAGCCCTAAGTGGGATGCTCGCATATTATAGTATCATTACGTATATTACTAGGGACATGTGTAAAGTTTTTTTATAAGTATGGTTATTGTAAACTTATTTTGTGTCTGTTACTCAAATCTAATCTATTACTCTTGGCTGACTGTATACTCGACAACACACTTCTATATTACTGTTACTATTCATTGCGTGTAATCAACTTATTTAAATTGACAACTAGTCCATCTGATGTAAGCAGACTTGTAGCGCGCATTTAGTTGGAGATAAACTGAGTTGTACCTGTTAAATCACATATATTTATATTATTATATTGTATTGATTGACATCTATGTATCGTGTAATCCTGATTGTAATCAATTTAAATATCATAATAGACACCAGTAAAAGCGTCTAATGTTGCAATGGGCGAAATCTCCTGTTATTCGTTACTCAGTACACTATTAATCCCTCACTCTGTTGTGCATAACATAATGCACGTCTTAAATCAAATCTAGTATTTCTCTTGCTCATCTCTCGAGCGGTAAAGTTGTGGCGTTTTGGGTGGAGTTCAAACCCAGTACGCTGCAGTACAACGCGCTGTATTTTTGTCAAACAGCGGCCCATGGGTCTGGCAACATGACCCAAAAAGTGGCATACGTCACCGTTATTTGTTACATGTCGCAGCATGTAGCTTCACTTGAAGTACTCCTTGCCGCATGCGTCAGTTGTTGCTCGTCGTTGCTTCGGAGGAAAGGTACACTGGCAAGGTGTCACGCTCACCCGGGCAGGTGCACTGACTCACCTCCACGAGGTGAGGCGGGAACTCGCTGAAGTGCGCGATGGAGGCGACGTGGCCGCAGTACTTGTGGTAGTCCTTGAGGCGCGACTTGAAGCGGTCCAGCGCGGCTATGCCGAAGTAGTACATCTTGCTGGAGCTGGACTTCTTGAGTGCGTCCAGCACGCAGCGCAACGCGAGCCCCAGCACCATGTAGCTGCTGCAACATGCCCAACAAGCCCACGCTCACCCACCTGCGCGTTCAACAGCGAGGTCACGTATACTCCGGGACGGAAAAAAAGGTTTATTCAAGAACGAGCGAATGGTTTGTGATGTGATTTCATGAGTACGCTGACCTAAACAGACCAGCACACACTTACAGTATTGCCACAACCAATTTAACAAAAATTAGTACTGCAATTTTAAATGGATATAGGAATACTTTTGAAGGTTAAGCACACAAATTAAGGACACCAAAAATATGTTTTAATATTTTTGATTTAAATAATTTGTATTTTTGCATTATCTAACAGTATCATGGAACAAGTAAATGTTCTCCACTCAATATGGGACCCATAACTAGGGACCTGAAAAATATTGTGATCGTGAAACTCAAAAAATAACGAGAATTGTAATGTTTTAAGATCAAAATTAAATTTTCTTAATTTTTCTGTGTTTTTCACAAATTTCTACACAAACTAATTTTAAGTTTCCTACCGAGCTCCTGTTCTGAAACTCTTCTCCCAAACACTGAGAACCATCGTGGTATTATATCCCAGCAGAGGGTAGGAAGAGCTTAGTTGAAAAACTACATGCACTGCCTCTAAACTGTGTTACTTATGCCTGTTTTGGACACTTTTTTTTATTACTGCTTTGAAAAGTCATCTTGGTTGACAGTTGACATGGAATAATACTTCCAGAATTTCATTGAAAAGGAAAGGGGGGAGAGAGCACTAATGGAGCTGCAGGATCCTTCTCCCTTCCTCTTCTCTCTTTGTTCCTGCTGTGATGGTAGTCCCCTACCCCTTCCATTCACCAACACATGCCAACCTCCTCCTCCTCCAACTCCCCCCCCCCCCCCCAACACCTTACTTCTGTTTATACCTTTACATGGAAACGAACATCTTTTATGCTGCAGCGATGTAACTTGTTTTTTTTTATAACTGCCTGCTTATGGTTTTAACAAAGGCACTGTAAATAACAAACCTTATCAATATTTACAGTCTTAAATGTTAATTGCTCCATTAAAAAAAATGCATGAAAATGTGGTTAGTACAAGGCTCCAAGCTGACAAAATTAAAAGTGACAGTGTTTATGCTTCCGATTCACTTACACTAATGTGTAAATACTGAAAATGCCGAGTTACGTTTGTAAGAAATCAAATAAAAATTCCACTGCAAAACAGGAAGACCAAACTACTTTAATAGTAATGATGTACAACAATGTCCCTTCTCCATCAGTATTCATGACTTTAAATAAGTGCTTCAACCCAAAGAACATCATTCTTAACCAGTCAGAAGATCACTAATGAAAACTATTCCCGAACTCAATCATTTTGAGAACACAAAACTTTTCAAGGTTTACGAAGCTATTAAAGATGATGTGCTAGAAATATGCAAGATAGACAAACTTTTGATGACTAAATTCAACATTTACAGTTAGAATTTTTATGTACCTTTAGTTTTAAATGTATAACTAAGAATATGTATAAATTTTGTCTTATAGCATGGTAATACTGAGTGCGATGACCCAGAAATACGCCACAAGTAACTAGGTGTCAGCGATATTTGTTATGTTATTCTTCTTTATCAAAATTAATTCATATATATTGTTCTGTCTATGACCGATTCAGCATATGGGCGCTATTAGCTAGAGTCTTTAAGTTTTGCATTCTCGTCAGGTAAAGAAAGAGTTTGTCGATTTATTCCTCCTAGTTGGTATGTTTCGCTGGGCAGACATTTTTGGTTGTTTGAGAGTGATAAAAAAGGAGAGACTGGAAATTTGGATCGGCTAAGCGAGCGGAATTTCCCCGTGCGTTCTGCAGTTCCTGGATGCGGGAATTGTGCGCAGAGGACCAGAAGAGACGCTGCGATCGCATATTTAGCTAGCTTTTCTGTCAGTATTCAGTAAAGACAGTCCAACTTTACCCCAAACGGGCTATAGGGAATCGTAATCTGCATTTGTGTGCTTCAAGACGACCGATCTTCTGCATGCAGCGATTCCTGTTGACGCTGGTGAGATACAACCTATATACAGACTTTTCTGCCCATCCTGAAAGATGTCCAGAAGAGTGGTCTTCAGTAGTATTCCTCCTGGGTCGTAGTTAGTTTTTTTTGTTCTGCAGCAAGACGGTACGAGTATCCTGAAGAGGTCGACGACGAGACCAGAAGTCTTGGGAGAACTGTGTCTCCTTTGTCCCTCCCCTGAACTAAGCCGGAGCATATTTCTTCAAAAATTAAAAATATTAATCATTTTAGAGTCTCACGTACTTACAATTAAATGATGACTAATTCATCAGTATCAATGGGTCATCGAGATAGGTAAATTTGCATGTAATTTGATTTAAAATAATTATTTCCTTTTTCTGTTTATTTGCTATAATATGTCTACTTAATGGATTATTAATTTAAAATTTACGTAAATTTACTCTAAGATTATTTGAGAATAAATATAAGAAATACAATTACATTGATTATTTAATTAGATGATTTTCTTTTGAGACCTAATTATTATCAACGAAACAATGTTCCATAGATCCCACATATTTACTTTTATTTAATCTCAGTCAGTCACACGATAGAATATTACAGTATAGACTTAAAATAAATGAATAAATAGTTTGCTTCAGTGCATGGCAGTGTTACGTTGCTGACCTGACGAGGCCGCGCTCTATGATGCCACCGAACAACTGTGCAGTTATGTGCAGCTCCTTGTCGGGGTACTGAGGGAAGAACTTGTACTCCTCAAACAGGTTACGCAGCATGCACTGGAACACCTCCTGCAGACAGCAGCACACACAACTTGACACTGACGCTCCATACACATCTCAACAAAACTACCGGAACATAACCCATTTTAATAGTTACAAAAATAAAAATGAGATATAATCCGATCTAAAAAAGTAACAAAAAACAAGAATATACAAAATATTATTAAACTATGTGTGTAAACATTTGTGCTTCATAAACAATATTATGTAGGGATGCAGGAGTACTCAAGTTTCAAGTACTCAACTCGAGCCTAATTTTCAAGCTAGAAAAATTTCAGTAGTTTACTGTTTGGTCTAGGGACATAATAAAACATTCATGAAACAACATTAATACAAACCTGGAGTAATCTAGGATTATATGCCTGGTAATTGTGAAAACTCGTACAGTACAGTTTAGTAGGAAACATGATAAGATGTTATTAAAAAGGTATTTGTTATAATTTAAGTACTTCAGCATGTGTCACCTCTTATCTACCGCCGTTTCATTATTATTAACAATGTAGATAATTTGGTATTGAAATTTGCTGGCAATGGTGGTGGTTGATTTTACATAATCTGGTACTGTATTTATAAATTTCATTTTTGTTATGACGTATTTTCAGTCACTTAGCCCAATGACATCATAATTTTGTTTATGTTAACCTATACTACAAATACAAAAATATAAATTCTATGCAAGTGCCATACTCAAAATTTTGAAGAATTCACTGCAGTAACAATTGTTTCTTAAAATGGGATTTGAATGAATATCCTTTTCAAAAAAATTACATTTTTACTGTGTGTCATTGAAAAGAAATAAACGGAAAGTACAAAATACAAATCTATTTTACCATCCCCCTAGCTGAACATTACAATGGCGTACATAAAGTGAAGACAAATGAATGAGTGATGAATAAACACGGACGAAGCACCATAGTTACTGGACAAACATAATAGTTAAGACTAAAAGAATTACCATTAAAAGAACTACAGTTACTATAGAAACACATAGTTATATAGTTACCGCACAAACACAATAGTTACTATAAAAAGAACTACAGTCACTGTAGAAGCACCATAGTTATTATAGAAGCACAATATCTACCATATATGCACCATAGTTACAATAAATTACCCAAGATACATTGGAACAATTAAATATTACTGCAATGCTACTTAACCTACCACGCGTAAGAGCAATATTTTCACAAATACAATGTGATTATTACTGTACTGGGCATATAGTGTATAGGGCAATAATGAACTTGAATATTTAAAAACAGCAATAAAATGATAGTGTTGGTGTCAAAAATTGATTTCATTTCAATGTTCCAAATTAACATCCTAAATTTAAAGTCTTTAACTGCAATGCAACTGGATAAACATATTTTTAAGTTCCTTGTGCTTCGTAATATAATTTAAAAGAGTTTATTCATTTTTTTATTAATAGGTACTACTTGCTTACAATTTTTTTTGTTGTAAAATATCAAATACCAACCAATACATGGCAATATAAAGTAGTCAATTATTTTGTTATTATAAATAATGTATATGTATATGTTATGCAGTTAGCACTATGATAGTGAGTTAAAAAACATAATAAGGTACTATTTACAGTGTGTACTTTTGTATCACTATTTTCTGTTAGTTGAGCTTAAAGAAAAATTTTAAAAAATATAAATACACATGCTGGCTACTAGCCTCGAAAATCCTCTATTTTTTTGCACGAATTGATTTGACAATAAAAAATGCTACTTGTGCACCCATAATATTATGTAAAATATTTATCTCACACATCCATTAAAATTAAAATCAATGCTGGCTCACAAATAAAAAACTGATTTTTTTTCTTTTTTTTTCCAAAATACATATTCAGATCCCACAAGCTTTAAGTATTCTGTAATAAAAATTTTCTCTATGTTCTAAAATTTTTAGGCTTAATGATTGCCATGACCTTAGCTTCAAAATGAGATCCACATCAAACCTACCGTATTTAATCGCATAATGTCCACGCATTTCTTTTTAAATACTTGAAATGGAATTTTTTAAAATCCGCATAAAGTCCGCACCAGACAAAGCAACCTTGGCCACCCCTGAAAGGCACAGTAACAGGATGGAAATTTACTGATGCTGTCAACCCTGCTTTGACCTTGAGTTGTTCATTTCTCCGGAACGGTCGTTGAGAGGGTTTGTAGCGTGGTGAAACCGTCCGGATTTTGCAACATGTTTATCTAACATCGCGTTTGCTGAGAGGCTTTAATTTTGTTTTCATGTAAGATATGATACGCAACGTAAAGAAAACATCAGCTGTAACAGAATGGACATACATAAATTCTTACATGTCAGGAAGACAAGGCTCTGCTTTGTTTTTGTTAAAAATTCCTGCTCAGGCTTTTCCACGCTCTGCATTCCTTCCCCCGCTTCAGTCAAGCAGGGCAGGAGGGGACTCGCATGCACAGACGTCTGCCGGTAACTTTTTTTATACACACAGTGGGCAAGGGACAGGGAGGGAGGCTCGCCGGCGCTGGCTAATGCAGACATTAGCCATCTGCCCCGTGCCGTTAGTGGCCAACTCAATGAAAGATTAAAAAAATATCTTTTCATGCAAAGCGTTTATTTTGTGTAGGCTGGCTGCGGCTTCTGAACGTAAGAGCGCACACGCGAGTGAGAGAAGAAAAAAAAAATGAGTGGCGTCTTCCACCAATCGCAGGCACCCAATTATCTCGACACCTGTCACATTTCTCACGTCCGCTGCGGAGGGTCGCCAGTCACCAGCGCTCTGCGAAGTAGTGTGCTGCCGTTAATATTTTTCAACTGGGCCGAGGGAAGGGTGCCAATTTTACGAAGCAGCGATTTTACTAATGCAATCCGCGGAACCGTGAGCATACGTAAAATCAGGGTACTAGTAAACTAATTATGAGAGAACAATTTTTTTTTACTCTACACAAAACATGTAAAATTTTGAGGAAAAAAATTTTTTTTTCAGACTTCACCTCATAATGTTCGCACCCCATTTTTTTTGTCAAAAATGTAGCCAAATTACTGCGGACATTATGCAAGTAAATACGGTATTTAGCTTAACAATGATCATCTGCAGGAACAAACAACATATCCATAAACATTTGCACTTATCTGGTAGGAGGGCCCACGCCCAAGTACATTTATGAACACTTCTTCAAATATCAACGGAGTTTATGAAATCTAATTTCAACCAGCCCAAAATGCAACACTCAAATTTAATAAATATTACATTAAATACACCTTATTTACACGCACAAGGGACACCCCTGCATATGGGTACCATCTATAATTATGAGCAAAAAAATATATCATTTTCACCATAAGGATCGCACTCGAATATGAATCGCACCATAAATCTATCTCCAGTAGAATACAAGTGAAGTCGTTATGGTCCATGTCTCAACTTATTGCCATACGGTTCTTATCTCTCCCATTATCATCCTTTATGGCCCAAGAATAGTATATTTTTTTTTACTCGTGTTTCCCTTCCCAACTGTTGTATTTTTCTTTACTCGTCTCCTTCCCCAAGAGAGAAAAGATGGCACACTGCTCAATTTTTTTGTCAGTTCCTCCAATACAAAAAAAGGTCCTTTTCAACTGTTTTGACATGGAATGTTGCAGTAGAAAGCACGGGAAATCTCACACCAAAAACAATTTTTTGATAGAGGTTCGTCACAAAAACCTGTCGAGATAGACGTGGTGATTGTACCTGGTGCCAGTTCAAGGTCATTTAAGCTGAGGGAGGGAGAGCCACACACCCTCACAACCCCCTCCCTCCAACAAAATTCTTTTTCTTACTCACTGGCTGGCCAGACACCAGCACAACGACAGGTGGCAGACACATTTTAATTGTGCAGTTCATGATGATTTTTACATGCACTGCTGAACTATTTTAATTAAACAATTTATATTTACTCGTAACTCGTATTTACGTGTATCTTTACTCGTATTTTTTACCCAAAATGAAAAATATATAATATTTTAAGGATCGCAGTACATGTTATTAAACAAAAAATCTGCATAAAATGTATGACCCATACACAGGTAAATATGTACAGTACAGTACTGACCAGAATAGAGGCAAATGAGTTTATTCTGAAAAACTACTCGCGGAAATGGTCTGGGATCGTACACCAAGAAACCCATGAAAAAACTTTAACATAAAAAAGGCAAAAACTTGTAAATATACTTTACCATCCAACATAATGCATTATATTAATGTTTTACATTGATTTACTATGTATCTTGAGTGACCTTTACCTAAAAACTATACATGTTGCAATAAAATCTATTCCGTATGGGAGTTTTCTTTCTCTATATGCAAATAAGAAAAAGTGAAAACACAATATGTATTTGGTTGTAACATTACCAACATACTTAAAAAAAGAATATGAAAACTGAATTAGGGGATACCCCATTACTTCCAACTGCCTACAAGTTAAAGAAAAGCAAGTTGAAGCAGAAGTTTTCATAATTTGGTACCAAAGTGGAATGCACCCTATAAATTTCTTACGTTGGAATGCATGTCTGCACTTCAAAATATTTTTCTTCCTAAATGACACAAACTCAACTCTATGGATGACATGTTACGCTAATAGGAATTGTAGGCCTACCTAATAGTTTTTCAGAACATTTACAATTACCTTACTGTCAAGGACGATTAGATAAAAAAAACATGGTATATCTGTATCTCAATTTGCAAAACAAGAAAGAAACTCTACTAATAATAATTACAAACTCAATGTTGTACACTACACAAGGGATGCCACCAAGAATGGTTATAAAATCCTGTATTAGACCATAAAATATCCTGTAAAATCCTGTAAGAAGAAAATTTCTGTAAACAGGTTTTTCATTCGCGCCAAATTTTTTTTTTGCAGCTAAGACACAGGAGAAAACAAAGTATTATAAGCATATTTCTTCAAAAATCAGCTTTTCCTTCATTCCAGTTGCATAAACCTACTTAAAAATAATAATAATGAATGTAGATAAAAAAAACTGATAAGTTTACATGTAAAGAGTTAAGTACCAGTATGAGGTTCTCACAAAAATCAATTTAAAAATTTACACACAGACACAAATAAAATTTGCCCACATGAGCTCTGCATCTACAATTTTGTTGTCTGGTTTGCTGATGAAAGATGTGAGATAAGTACTTTGTTCAGCAGCCCTCTGATTTCTCTGGTGTATCTGTGTGCTTTCGTGAAGCCTAAGATCTTTCAGACCACCCTTTTGAATGTTGAAGTCCGACCGACACAATGAACACACTGCAGTAAAGTCCGTTTTACCGGGTTTCAGTCACTTTAATTCTATTTCCCACTCACGTTTATATCGTTTTTTATACAGCGTTCAATCTGGAGATGCCTTGCATTTTCTGTCCATTTCTTTCAATAATTACAATCTCCACAAAGATGCAAGCCGAATTTTTTGTACATAACAATTACTTTAAAATTAATAACAAACTGTAAACACTCCGTCAATCCATCATAGAAATCTTGATTGCATGGTATAACAACAGAGACTGTAAAAACACAGTCACAGATATCACATTGCACAAATATTACTGGGCGTGTTCCGTTACACGCACGAATGCACCATCGCGCAGAAGAGAGAAAAAGAACACGGTGTCTTAAACAACTGTCATAGATATTACGATGCACGGTATACTTTCATCCGTGAAATAAAAAAATTCTTCCAGAAATAAAAGGTAGAGCGTGAATTGTTATCATCTTGGAAAAACTGAAACGACGTAGCAAAGTTTAGTGTCTTGATGACATGTTATCTATGATGTGGAGCGGGAGCAATAAGTAAATATTTATGTTTGTGCATTCGTCAATTAAAATATCCGTGATTCGAAGTGCTTATCCGTTAATCCGGTGTAACTCCAAAATATCCGTAAAAACGGCAACCCTGCACTACACCATAGAAATGAAAAACTGTGCAGCAACACGCCAATAAAGGTTCTGTGCAAAGAATGTGCAGCAGTGAAGGATTTAGAAAAAACGATTTGGTGAAAGTGATTCTCATGTAGAGGAAGAAGTTTAATTAATTTTTGTTTTTAATGGGGAGACATCATAATAAAGGGGTCTTCTTACAATCGAGGTCTACCTCTATTCAGCTAAATACTGTACTCTGTTGGGCAACTTGACTTATCAACTTAGGCTATTAAAACTAGCAGTGAAGATTTTTATTAGGGCAAAATGGGATTGGAAATAAAGTGCAAAAAAGGATAGAAAAGAAGATGTGGGTAGCCCAAGGGTGGATAGGTACACAATGTTTCTTCACCGATGTTCTCAACATCAAACAAAAACTGTTACAGGTTCTATCTGTAACCATCCAATTAAAGCTGAATGACTGCTCTACACACACCAAGTCAAACTGGCAGTGACTAGGTGACAGCAATGTTATGTCTTGGGCTCTTATAAAATTTATAATATTTTAAAAGGCAGAATGTTTTAACAGCTTTTATTCCAACAAGATTCAAAAATAGAAAACCATTTCCAAGAGAAATAATCTTACAGCTTCATGTATATGATCAACAAATGAATACGAGAGTGCTGCATTGCGGCATGAGTGACCAAGGACGCACCCTCTCGCGCTTGTTCGGGGAGTCCTGGAACTTCTTGAGCATATCCAGCACCTCGTCGATCGACAACGTGGGGTGCGGCGGGTGGTTGTAAATCCTCTGGAAGTAGCTGTTTGCCTCGTCCTCTATCTCCTTGGAAACATTCTGGGGCATGTCGGGGAACAGGTTTGCAGTCTCAGGGGCTAGAACACAAAAGCTGCCATGCTCACAAATCCTTACCGTAACAAATGAACATACAAACACAAGATAGTTGGAACACAGATTTGTGTTCTGCAATTGCACATCTCTTTCCATATCTTAAGGCAATGGTTTCCATAGTAGTTGGCAGGTAGAATTTGTTAGCATCTATCCTGTTGGCGATTGTTGAAACTAAACTTAGCAAAACACTTTCGACGAAGGATGGCAGTAGCATTGACACTTGGTAGGCATTCAAAAACAATGCTTCTGGACTAAGTGCTCCAAAAAGGTATGGTTGTGTGGAGGGGGAGGGGGGGGGAGCACAGAATACCTACTCCCCTTCCACCGGTACACTCGGCCAAGACTGTTAATCCTGAAGGATAATGCTAATGGCCACTTATTCAGCATGTGCTGCATGAGCTGAGATGAGATATCTCCGATGAAGACATACATGCAAATCATTACTGATTTTAATATATCCAACACAGGTAGATTACACATTATTACAGTAAAGCATCGCATTAACGAACTTCAGGATAACGTACACTTCACTATAACGAACATCTCCTACGGTCCCGCCAAAACGCAATGCAATCATATGTAAATTATTTTCAACTATAAGAATTTTCCAGCAATATTTTGCGAGAGGTTTACAAAATATTCACGTTAACGAACATGATATATAATCTGGACAATCATCATAAATACTTCAGTCTCAAAATTTCGTTATGAAATGATAACGAAACATAAGAAGCAAAACAATACGGCACACAATGACAGCAGAACACATCAATTGGGTAACAGCGCTATTAATATCTAACGTCCTTTGTTGACGCGCCTACAACGCTCCCACTTCTAGCATCTGCCGCCACCTTGCATTGGCGCGCCTGCAGCGCTCCTACTTCTAGCATCCGCCGCCAAAGACCATTTTCCATTGCTGATGTTTTGTATACACCATTACGTCATATCTGTGTTGTGGTTTTTATTTCGCGCCCGCAATACGAAACGTGTTACGTAAATTGTAAAGTATCGTGTGAGTTTTAAGTTTGTGATTTTTCTGTTGACGTTTTCAAATTGTTTAGGCGAAATGTTGCTGAGAAAGCAAAAATAAATTGATATGAAAACGAAACTAGCTATGATTAAAGCAGTAGATGACGGGAAGAAGAAAAACCGACATCGCGACTGAATTTGGAATCGCGAAATCTACTTTGTCCACTATTTTTAAATCAGCGGTCTGAAATTAAAACACATGATTTTGTATCCCACAGCCGAAAACGTATTTCAGCAGCACCATATGAACTCCTGGAGAAGTGATTCTTTGATGTAACTCGGGAACTGGGGGCAATGAAAAAGCAGTCACCAATTAAAGACTTTTTTTCAAGATCAAAGTGAATTGTGTGTTTGTTGTTGAAATCAATTTAGTTTATTTCATATAATTACATAGTCTTACTTTTATATTTTAGAACAGTGTTTTTTAACGTGTTCCCATTAACTTGAGTCTGCACCATCTGTTTTTAAAGAGATCAGTTAAACTAGAATTGATAAATATTACATAATTTTATTCTTAATGTGTTTGCAGTTATTTACAAGTTTTCATGATTTTTTATAGTGATGAATTGAGAAATAAGTAATTTTTATACAGTTGCTAACGTACTTTTTATGTTGTTAATAGGCACAACCAAAAATAATGCAATTTTTATGATTTCAGTATAAAGAACTTCACTACAACAAACCACTGGCAATCTTGGGCCCTGAAAGTTTGTTGTAGTTAAGTTTTACTGTACCTTCATTTAGTAATTAATTGAAATTCTTGTAGATTTCGTAGCACGTATATGTGCGCATGTAGTATATACACAATTTCCTCAGACAAATCTGAAAGTCTGAGAGTCATACATTTTAATAATTTTAATTGAAATATGGTTAGGTTTGCTGGTATGATGAAAGGTATTCACAGGGGGGTGGCCACATCTGCATGATTAAATGGTAAGTGTGTGAAACAGTTTTTTCCTCCAGTTATTGTTGTGTTTTAATAGTTAGACACACAAAACATTGGCTGAAGTGTAGTGTTCCCATTGTGTAAACAGTTTTAAAAACTATTTTTATGAAAGTGACTGTTTTTAACAACAGAGCTTCTGATTCAAACTTACTATCCATCATCTGATGTAATCAAACACTATTTCTGCAATGTTTTGAGCATCAATTTGGGGAAGGTGAGGTTAAAAAGTGACGTCAATTACACCACATGATGTTTGGTCCTGCTATTAGATTCCGAGCTCTTTGTGTAGGTATCTTTTCCGTATAAAACAATGTATTTTAAAGTACAAATCTAATATTTATTCAGACATTACCACTTACTTATTTAATTAACGGAAATACGAAGTTGTCTGACGTGTAAATTTTCTTTTCAAGACGTTTTTACACGTTATAACCTTTATCTGTTCATCTGTGTCGCCGCGGTGTACCGCTTATAAAAATGTGGCATTATTCATGTTTGGTTATGTTGTTTCCCGTATAGAGCGCGCACACGTAGGTGAATATCGATATCTCGCCGATTCATGCAACGCACGCTCTCTGTCAAGTGCAGAGTTAACTACATTTGATAGCCCGCACTCTTTCGTGGTGTGTACTACAACGATAGTTTACGCGTTAGTTCCCGTCATAGATTCAAGTGGCTTACGTTCGGGTCACAGATTTAGTTTTTCTTTTTAAAGTTAAAGAAAGGATTTTGTTCCATGAATTACATATTATAAATTGTTTGGCATGCTCTTGTATACTCCACTTTTAAATAAATGTACTTTCCATGAACTGGTTTTGTTTTTAAGAATAACTTTACCTAACAAAAAAAAAATTTTCCTCATAAACTTCGCACCCCTAACTTTTCAAACGTGATTTTGGTATAAAATGTGTGATAATTATGTGAGAAAACACTGTATTTTTTTAGTATTGTTTGTTGTATTTTCTTTGTATCATTAATGCATGATACAGGGATTGTTCTAGAAGATTCTGGAACAATTGGTCTGATGCAAAAGGTTTTATCAGTAACTAGCTAATATACCGTGGCATCCCTCACACAATTTCAGGGTATGGCTGATATTTTACCATTGTAAGAAATGTATGTGAATAATTCCGAAAATGTTTACTAATAATAAAATAGACACAATAAATTAACAGTATACAAGATTTCATTCATAAAAAACCATTTAAGAACAATATTTTCTAAAGCAGCTATGGGAAGCCTTTATAATTTTTAGCATAGCTCAATAACTTCCGTTTTAGTGTGTTAGAGGATTTATTTTACCTTGATATCACACATACTTTCATGATTGATAAAGTAGCCAATTTATACCTACTCTTTCATTTATTTTTGTTAAAACTATACTTAAAATAATTAATAATTTACCCTTATTACAGATACCTACATTATTTTGAGATTTTTAAAACAAACACATTTTTCTTCGAACTGTAGAGTATTGGTATCAAATTTATTTTTGAATGTATTAATTAATTCTTAGTTATGCTAGGTACTACTCAAAACAAAAATAATAAATTTCTCACACTTCTCCTATTTTAAAACAGGGATACCTAAATGAAAATTCAGAACTAGATTTAATAAAAAAAAATAGCAGTATCCGTTTGCTAAATAAAGCCAAACGCATCCCATTTCTTTTTTACTGAAGATGCAAAATCCAAAATAATTTTATTATTTATATTTATATAGAATTAAAAATTATTTTATAATACTGATTTAGTATGTCAGAAACTTTTTTCTTTTTTCTTTTTAATAATACAGTGGAACCTCATTATTACGAGTACGGGATACTACGAGACCTTCGTTGTTATGACAGTTTTGTAATGTACCGTCAGTTTTACTACGTAAATCATACTAAATTATACCGGTTATTACGAGTGCCTCCTTGTAGGCCCTTTCGTAAGTACGAGTGATTTGAATGGCATCTTCAAAAAAAGAAAAACACCGTCAGTTGAAAAAATAATGTTCATGCAGTAAATACAGACAGCTGCGTGGCTACGCGGGCGCCAGACGAACTGGGTTCTTAGAAGGTATAAGCCCTTGATAAGGAGAGTAAGGACTGGTGACAAACAACATGCACTCTCTCTTTCTCTTGACGGCGCCTGTTGCTTCCCCTCCTATGTTGGTGGAGAAATAAATTTAAAAATAAACCACCCAACACCCTTCCTTTCTTCCTTCGCTTTTTTTTTCTTTTCAGATTTTGTATCCGGCCATTTCATTCGCGATTAAATCAAAAACCGTTGTAGATACAAAAAATTCCATAGAAACACTTTCTACTCGTAATTTACTTTGCTACAACTTTTATTCGACAAATTTTCCCACTATAGTGCACCGTTTACAAGTTACGGTGTGTAATGAAGACTGTTTTGCCGCCGCAGCAGCGAGGTTGCACTGTAGAGGGCTCACCGAGGCGCTTGTCGAGGGCGCCCGGCGGCGGGGCGACGCGGGCGCCGGCGCCCACCGGCCCGCCGTGCTGCAGCTGGATGAGCGGGAAGGGGCCCGGCGAGGTGCCCTGGCCCAGCAGGCGCGAGGGGGAGCCCGGCGTGGACACCAGCGGCCCCAGCGCCCCGGGCAGGTTGAAGGCCGAGCTGCCCGCGCCCGCGCCCAGGCTCATGCCTGCCAGGCTCGACCCGATGCTGCCCATCGAGTCCACTTGCGGGCCCGTGAACAGCTGCGCGCACACACGCCAACATCCTTCCAGTGCATCGTACTCACGTATCAGGTAATAAAGCAGTTTTACAAAAAACCTTCTTAATTATATACAGATTAGTTACCTATGAAAGCATACAACTGAAGTTACTAGTGTCATATAACAAGAGACAGAAGTGTGACTCTTACAGCGGAAACGGAAACCACATTTTGTGCGATATCTGTTGAGTGAGCTAATAACTACTCAAAACAAAACCGGGCATGAGGTTCAATTCCAAAACGTTGGCTATTTAATGATAATTTAACTACTTGACGTCTCATTGCTTAGAAGGAAAGACTAAAATTGTAAAAAAAAAAAAAAAAACACCACGAAAACGAAATACTGAATTTGTAACAAAAAATTTGCATATTCTATATAAATGAGTAGGAGATCAGTATTTCTGGTACACCACAACACAAAATATGAGGCTACCAAAATAAAGTGTATTAATTTTCACTGGTTTGTTTGCCTGATCTCACAATCAATGTAGATATGTTAGTAATACATGAGAAAAGGACATAGCTAGCGGATGGACCCAAAACTACTTCAAAAGCTGCTTTAAGGAAGCAGGCATTGTAGCCCCAACTGCTGAGGGTGCATGCAATAATGCATGAAATAGTTGGCAAGGCAAACTAAAAATCACGTGTAGTTTTGACGACTATGTTGAAGCTGGCAGTGTGAGCCTCAGAGTGCTGAAGCAATAGCAAGCAGCAGCAACAATGACGTGGTTGCAGTAGAAGACGAAGACGAAGACGAAGACGAAGACGAAGACGAAGACGATGACGAAGATGATGATGAGGGGAAAGTGAAGCAAGAGCACCATCATAACCAACCTGTTCTGATGCCTTAGTGCATTATACATGTATGCAAGTTAGAATTAATTTCTTTCAATAGGAAATGTAATCCTTGTTTTGTTATATAGTAGGGATGGGGCGAATCCTGATTTCCTCGAATCCGAATCCTAACTCAAATCCTCGACTGGAATTGCCGAATCTCGAACCCAAACCCGAATCTTTTAATAGATGATGTCCACATATCTAATGTAAGTGAGATGTATTCTGCTTGCACTAAAAGTCCCTTGACTTTATCACATGTAGTTTGGTACATTTCTGGTATAAGTGTACATAAAGACAAAAAATTTTTCTTGAGAATTTTCAGTTTTAGTACAGATTAGTGGTTAGGATTTTTTCTATAAATAAGCTAGAGGTCTGCGAGCCTAAGAATTTTACTTCCGAGCCGAGCTCGAGCTTTTGTGGTACAGTTACACTTTTGGGAAATTATTTTTATCTTAAACTTAGTATAATGTTTGAATAAAGTATTAAAATGAAGTGGGCTTATTAATTTTGGGTAACTATTTACAGAGTGTGTTTACATTTTGCACTGCCAGAAAAAAAAATAACATTTTTTTTCCATTGAATCTTACCTGTTTCCATTGGTTCATTAGTAACTGATATCATCCAACTAACATAACCAAGTATATGTTTGTGTAAATGTAACATATCTTTGGAAAAATTTCATCCTTGTCATATTTTCTGGAGTCCTTACTGATCTTCAACAAACTTAGCACCAAAAATCATGTTGTTTGAAAAGTACATTCACATTGTTTCAACATTTCCACTTTTCAGCACAATAATTCTGAGAGAGATTGTCACAGAGTATTAAATTTTGTTCTTTAATCTATCATGCAGAACAATAATTTGTTCTGCACGTTCAGGAGTTAAATTAGCTCTACGATTGGAGATAGTGTTTCCAGCAAAAGAGAAGCATCTCTCGCTGGCAACCTGCTTGGCTGGAATGCTTTAGTAAAATTGCTTAACCTCAAAATTGGTGTCAAATATCTGTAACTGGTCATTAAAGTTTAATCAATTGAAAGTAATAAAAATAAAAGCATTTTACTTTATTCAATTTACACTTGCAAAAAAAACATACACACAATAAACCTACATGGAAATTAAAGTCTTTTTCAATATCCTGAAGTCTGAAATATGTTTACTCATGTCATTAAATGTAGAGCTGTATTGAAGAAGCTGATTTTGCCAATATTTAGTTGAATCAGCATTTCTGCCGACTTCCGATACAGTACACTCGTTAATTTTCGGCCGATATTACTGAAAACGAAAGAGACTGCCATAACCTAAAAATCCACAAGTACCATTTTTACTTTTCGTAGTAGTACTGCATTCTTTCAGATCGCATTATTTCTTAGCAAACATGTGCCAACCGTACATATCAAAGTTTAACATCCTTTTTTTTTTTTTCAACAATGTTCTTTAATTTAATATGTCATAAATAAATAATACATTACTATCACGGTAAATATACATCTCAGTTGTTACGGTAACTATAGTGCAAATATGGTAGCTATCATGCTTCTGTAGTATTATGGTATTCTACAAAGAATCTTTAGTTCTTTTTATGGTAATTATCTTAAAATAACTATTGGGTTTGTACTGTAGTTATGGTACATCATCCATATTTCTTCGTATGTTGTTCATTTGTCTTTTCTTCATATTTACGTGTGCCATTATTTGAGACGGGAAGTTTCAGAAAAAATTTTAACGGACATTATATCACACATTTAATGGCGTAAATGATGAGACCTCGGGCAATTTAAACGCTTTATATGGAAAAACCTACCATGCGGGACCTCATAAGCGAGTTTTACTGTATTTTTTTCCCGTAAATAGTAAAAAACCGAATCCTTTGACAAATCCTATATCAGACCCGCCGAACCTTCGAATCCCTAGGATTCGGCGGATTCGGCGGATATTGGATTCGGTCGCCCCATCCCTATTATATAGTCTTAGGTCCTATTTTTCATAATAAATGGTTACCATTTGTAACTTTGTTCAATTTTATTATTAGTAAACTATTAAAGAGAGGAAATTTTCCTTTTCTCTTCTAAGTTTTCCCCACTAAGAATTTTTTTTACAGTCCCTTGACAAAATGTCTGAACAGTATCCCTGCAATTTATGCACCAAAAATTTTTTCTGCACCTGTATCAATTGTAAAGGGTTGTTGCCAGTAAATATCAGAAATGTTAGACCTCACTGAACCTATTTGTTGCAGAAAAGTAAATTTAAATGGCAATACCAAACACATACTATAAAATAAAATAAAAATTGCATAGAATATTGATTCTGAGTGACAGTTTGTGGTGTCAGGCCCCTGCCCTTCCCAACTTTGCACAGTGTTGCTATGGCAGTTTTCCAGCAATGCATGTATCAGCTGATTATTTAGTATATAGGTTCAGGGTCATGGTGTCAGTTATGTATTTATGTTTTACTGTCTTTTATATTTCGTAATAGTTTCTGATATTTAATTATTTTTATTTGGAAAAAAACTTTGAACTTTATTTTTACGAATTTTCACATTGTTTGTTAGATTAGTATTTGTTTAAATGCATTACCAGTATTTTATTAACATTCAATATTGTTTTTGTGCTTACATGGAAGTTACAATAATGGTTCCTGAACATTGTGTATGGTTTTGGGAAAAGGAAGGAGGAAAGACAGTTACCATCTTTTATCGCATAATCGTCGCACTCGCATAATCGTCGCACCTATATTTTAGGCCGTCCAAATTGGGAGCGCTTTCTGTAGGTATCTTTTCCATATAAAACGATGTATTTTAAAGTAGAAATGTAATATTTATTTGGACATGACCACTTACTTATTTAATTAATGGAAATACGAAGTTGTCTGACGTGTAAATTTTCTTTTAAAGACGTTTTTAAATGTTATTTCCTTTATCTGATCGTCTGCGTCGCCACGGTGTACCGCTTATAAACATGTAGCCAGCGCTAATTGGCATCATTCATGTTTGGTTATGTTGCTTTCTGTATAGAGCGCGCGCACGTAGTGTAATATGGATATCTAGCAGATTGCATGCAACGCGCGCTCTCTGTCAAGTGCCGAGTTAACTACATTTGATGGCCCATACTCTTTTGTGGTGTTTACTACGTCAATAGTTATGCGTTAGTTCACGTCAAAGAATTAAATGGCTTGCGTTCGAATCACAGTTTTGGTTTTCCTATTTAAAGTCGAGAAAAGGTTTTTGTTGCATGACTTATTAATTTAAATTGTTTGGCGTGCAATTTTAAAATTCACTTTTTAAATAAACATACCGTATTTACTCGCGTAAAGGCCCCCTTTTTTTTCCAAATTTTCGACTCCAAAAAAGGGGAGGAGGCCTATACGCGAGTTTGGAGGAAAAAATAGTCGTGCGTCTTTGTTCAACTGAAGGAGGGTGGGAAAGGCATGCGGCGACGCGGCGGGAGGGTGAGAGAGGCAGCGAGTCCGTAGGGGGGAGAGGCAGTGCTGTGGCAGGAGGGGAAGAGGCAGAGGCGTGGCTTAACCTCCCTCCAGCCAGCTATCACGGATAGAAGGAATGTGAAGCGGTGGGGGGAAAAAAAAAAAGGGAGAGCGAAGGAAGAAAGGAAGGGTGTTGGCTGGTCTATTTTTAGATTTACCCCTCCGCCCACCTAGGATGGGAAGCAACTGGCGCCGTCAAGAGAAAGAGAGGGAGGGAAAGAGAGAGACAAATGAGTGTTAGAAATACCAGAAGCGCTTGCCGTAGGTAACTGCTCCACCCACTTCCCTTCCTCCTTCACTACACCCTTTCCCCCAAACGACTAACTGCTTACGTCTGTCACGCCTCAAGACAGCCTTACAAATCACCTCCTGCCGCTCACAATACATGGCTTGCTGTTTGATGCATGCCAAGCTGCCCTGCCCTCAGATAAACCCAGAAAAACACGTTTTTAAATTTTTTCTCAAAAATGTTTACAAAACAAGGAGGGGGGCTTATACGCGGGCGGGGCCTTTACGCGAGTAAATACGGTACTTTCCATAAACTGGTTTTGTTTTTATGAATAACTTTACCTAAAAAAATTTTTTTTTTCCGTAATTGTTAAACTTGATTTTAGAATAAAATGTGCGACAATTATGCGAGAAAACGCGGTACGCAATAATGCTGCACCCATTTTCTAGACATTTGTTCAGTTGTCAAGATGTTTTAGTGCTTTCCGTATGTACTCTTATAAGGGGACAATAGACAAGGGTTCGCTTTAATGATAAACTTATCAGGGTTTCATGCCAGTCTATCAAAGAAGTCTTTGTGTTTTGTATGCTTAGTTTTCTCCGGATATACCTCAAAGCGAAGGTTAAGTATTTTATGTAGTATTTTTATGTAGTATTTTTATGTAGTATTTGAGTCCTTATATGTAAGAGTTGCGTTGTTACTGGTCGAATTCACATAGCTGCTTCGTCAGTCATTCGAGTGCTGTGCGGAAAGATTATGTCATTAGGCAGCTGACAAAAAAAATATTATGAGCAAATAGTGATGGGTAGAGATGGTGATTTATAGCATTTAAAATAATAACATTTAGCATTTTGAATTTGAAATTTAGCATTTTGTAGCATTTTTAAAAACAAGATTTAGCCAAATCTCTCATTTTACATTACCGAAGAAAAGTATATTTTTAAAAAGCATTAAATAATACACATATTAATTATTAACAACCACAGAAATAAAGATCTAGCACAACTACAGAGATAGCCTATCTTGGCAGGTTTCCAAACAACTTTTTAGCACTTATGAGTGCAATAAATTGAATACTTAAAATTACAATAAATATTTTTTAGCCGTGTTCATGGCCATAGTTGATGTAGAGTGCACAAATAATGTTATTGAAACTCGTTTTTTCAATTTTTTTTTCTTTCGTTTTTTTCAATTTTCGCCTTCTTTTGGTTTTCGATCATGCCAGAAACCGTTGATTGCCGATTTACCGACTTTTTTTCTTCATCCGATTTCTTGGTGAATCTTTTTTTTTTTTTTTGCAGCCTGATGTCCCTTAGATATAATGTACTTTTCGAGTACATCTTTTTTTTTTTCCACTCCAGACGGCGATTACGTAAATTGCGCATTAAAGTATTCGTATCACTTTCGTAGAACAGTTCACTTTTGTATTCATTTATGCGATCGCGAATGGAAATTACATTTCGTCCCATTTTAACCACGAGAAATAACAGTATACAACACATTCACGAGTATGAACGTATTTGCAAACACACCACCTTCCACAGACTACACAAGAACGCGGCTTTCACGTGAAATACAGCCAGAAAATGGGAATTGTAGCGCGGCGAAGCAGAGATGTCGCAATATGGCGGCCTAAAAATTTGTACTCTGCAAGATGACGGACACTCTTCCAGCTAGTTGTTCTTTGCTTTGTTTACAATCGCGAGGCACGGATGGCTATTTTTCATTCAATATTTACGAACAATAGTGTTGTGAATGACATGACAATAAGATACTTGTGCTGAATAAGCCATAAAATGATGGTTTCTTTTGATACTGAACTGAAACGAAATACAATCTGTAAATAAATTGTGTAGAGTGAAGACGAATCTACGTTTTTTACCTTGATTTCACATTTATCTCGGAATAGTCTAGATTTCGCATTTTATAGCGGAAAAAATATAATTTAGCATATTTTCGCATCTATTTCGCGAAAACGAAAAATCACCATCCCTAGTGATGGGTAATTTGAAGTCAGAGGTCTGGACTGTGTCACCTTACCTTTGTTTTTACAATTCAATTATAAATTTAGGCCTCAGGCATGCAGCATAGGCTTAGGGTGGGCGATAGGTCCACCAGGACTTAAGTTTTCTTCTTTCCCAATACCTAGATGACGACATGACTAGGAACATTCTATCGATAAAGCACAGGACTGTGAGTAGCGATTGGCAAAAGTGAGTGAGTGTTTCATTCATTTCAACTCTTTTATTTGAAAATAACCACAAACAATTTCCAGTAAATTAACATTAATAGATTAATAGACATAACTTTACACCGTACTACCTGCAACTTCTGAAGAAGTGTGTTTCAAATGTTTTCTTTATGTGCAAGGAACGACATTGTCTTAGTTGGGCACGAATGTGACTAGTCACACTTGGCCCGGGACACTTGTCATCAGCATGTCTGCTGTGGTCACTCTCGCTAAAAGACGCAACTGGCAAAAAATATGAAGAAATGAACATGCCACTACCGCAGTATTATAGCTGTAAAGGAAAAAATAATTATTCCAGCCATATTTAAAAGTTCCTGTTGTATTTTCTTTGTATGACATATTTAAAGATTTCCCATTGTCCGTCTCAACAGTTATTTACATGTCAAATCATACATGTATCACTGTATTTTTTAATTTGTGTTGCTACTACAGTTGTTTATTGTGGGTTAAAACTGGAAGGAAAAAACCAAGAGCAGAACCCCTGAGGCAGATGTGTCATCAGTACTGTTTGCATTGGAGTGGAGGGTTTGCAGTAAACTATATCAATTGAAAGTGCCATAAGTGTGAATTCTATACGCTGAGAATGTGGTTTTGCCACTAAGTTGTTTCCAAACGCTCAACCGCAGAATGATTACTGATGTCCTTTGTAAATTCACAATTCACATCTCATTCCTAGCGGCATCTTCCCAATTTACCTGGTCAGGTGGTTGTTTCATATATTTACTGAACATGTAAAAAGTACTAGTAAACGTTTGTAATCGCTGATTGAGATAAATTTGTATTCATCTATTGATTGCTGAACATGATTAATTAATAAGTGGTATTAATCACTAGTTACAATTAATGGTTACCACCATCG